>NC_090648.1:19008559-19063559 GCF_040937935.1 Hyperolius riggenbachi
AACTATAACACCTTTACATCTAAAGGGATGTCTGGATGCCTTCTATTGTTATCAGCTTGTAACAACACAGGGACATTCCAAGCTGCTCTGCACCACTCTGCTGTTATCGAACAGCCTTTGATGAATTGAAGCCTAGTAGTTCGGTAACTTAACGAACCTCTACCACACATGGGAAAATATTGATGAATTAGCACAGTGAAGTGTAAAATACCGAATGCGGTATTTTAAGGACTGGGGTTTTGTTATCGAACACCCTTTGATGAATTGAAGCCATTATCCTGTCCCCACTCAGGCTAAGATATTGTTCTCCATAGATAGGAAGAAAAAGGGTAGAAACACCCCTCCACCAGGTGGCTATTCAATGATTTGTGTATACAGAGGTGCCAGAAAGTTTAAAATATATTAAAAACAGTTTAAAATGAGGGGTATTGGTGGACTTTCCTCCCCATAGATGACACCACAATAATGTATTTTTAAAATGTATTCAACATTTAGTTCTTACTCCAATAACATCTGAAACGCATTTTACGGGTCTGTCGCCCACTTCCTCAGGCAAAGTACAACAAGGAGCGGCTGAATGAGTGTCAGGACGGTTATAGACAGAGGAGCTATACCCGTCCTGACACTCATTCAGCTGCTCATTGTTGTGCTTTGCCTGAGGAATTGGGCGACAGACCCACAAAATGTAAGAAATAAATGTTGAATGCACCAGTAATAAATGTAAATCCACCAGTACCCGCTATTTTAAACTGTTTTTCATATATTTTTTACTTTCTGGTGCCTCTGTATACACAAATTCCCTACACAATCTGTTCATAATATTCAAAATATGTTGGCTGGCCAATCAAAATGTGATGTGTGTACCAGGTTTTACTTCTGTTGTTGAATCAGGCCTGCGGGTTGCTATATGTTTTTAAAAACAGTATAAAAAGCATTTCTGAGTAATGTTGCGATTTTCATTTTGTTACAAAGGATTAGGAACACACACATGATTTATTTTCTACCACAGGTAATGAACCACACATTGGTCACCCAGTTCATTCTTCTAGGATTTCAGAATCTTAATAACTACAGAATTGTCCTCTTCCTTTGGTTTCTCCTCCTCTACATTGTAACCGTATCAGGTAACCTCCTGATCATCTCCCTGGTGTCTATAAATCAAAGTCTCAGTTCTCCTATGTTCTTCTTCCTGAGCAACCTGTCTTCATGTGATCTTCTACTGACCACTGTTATTGTGCCATTGATGTTGAATACCATCCTGAAGGTGAAAGTGTCCGTGCCCTTTTTTGGATGCTTAATACAGTTCTATGCTTTTGGAGCTTTGGCAGCAACAGAATGTTACCTCCTTGCGGTGATGTCCTACGATCGTTTTGTGGCCATATGCCACCCATTGCGGTACTCTTCAATCATGAACCTTAACAAGTGTATCCTGATGGTTTTCTGGTCCTGGTTTTTGCCTTTATGTGTTATGATGACCATTGTTATTCAAATATACCAATTAGATTTCTGTGGTCCTAACATGATTGACCACTTCTTCTGTGATCTGAATCCTCTCCTACAGCTCTCTTGCTCAGATACCTCGTTAGTGGAGGTTCAGAACTTCATTGTTGGTCTTCCAGCAACTTTTGGTCCTTTAATGTACATCACAGCTACCTATACTGTAATCTTTATTGCAATACTCAGAATCCCCGTGACCGTTGGAAGAAAGAAAGCCTTCTACACTTGCAGCTCCCATTTAACTGTTGTGTCCATTTATTACGGGACTCTGGTTGTTGCCTATCTCTTCCTGTCTAAAGATTACCCTTTAGATGTCCATAAACTTCTTTCATTGCTATACACTGTGCTGACCCCAATGTTAAACCCAATTATTTACAGCTTAAGGAACAAAGAGATTCAGATTGCCTTTTTGAAATTAATTCATACAAATGAAAGAACTCATCTACAACTGGCAACAAAAAAAGAAAACATAAGACCATCATGATTGATGCATTCATCTATAGCTGAAAGTATTGGATTTTTTGGGGAAAAGGGGTATAGGGAGGTATGGAGGTTCAAGAAAAGTGATGGCTGAACATACTATTTTGCGTTCGCAAATGTGTTTGCAAATTTTGTGAGCAGGAAATTTGCGGTGAGCCCCATTGACTTTAACGGAAGGTAAACATAAAAATAATCTTCAGGGCATCTCTGCAGCCATAATTTATTTTATAAAAAAGGTTTACAAAGTGCAAATTATTCATTTTACACAGAGGCCTTTTTTCACACAGAAATGCCAAAAATCAAATATTAATTAACGATTTTTCAAATAAAGGTCTTCAGGATATCCGTCATGTGTGCCTGCCTAAAATCTGTTGATGTGCAGCCAGTGTCTGAGATGTCTGAAAAATGTATTTGTCTGCCCAAATATTTTGAATTGCAGCCACATTATGTGAGGCCTGAAAAATTGGGCATTTACCTGCCTAAAACATTGTTCTTGCAGCCGCATTGGAGGCGTAAACATTGGGCAACCACCTCTTCTGCATTTTGGAAAATGAATAGTTTTCTTCTTCTGCAGAAGATATGCCACAGCCACATAATAATAATTGCAGTATTTGTATAGCGCCTTTCTCCTGTCGGGCTCAAAGTGCTTGCGAGGCAGCCACTAGAGCACACTCAGTAGGCAGTAGCAGTGTTAGGGAGTCTTGCCCAAAGAACTCCTTACTGAATTACTGGCTTACTGAACAGGCAGAGCCGAGATTTGAACTCTGGTCTCCTGTGTCAGAGGCAAAACCCTTAACCATTACACTATCCAGCCACTCTGAAAATGCATTCCCGCAACCCCTAGTACCTTTTCACTTTGGCCGGCCAAGGGGTATTGTCACAAATTAAATTTTTTGGGGGCACACCGAGATCGCCAAAAACACATTGTACAGTCAGACAGATGTTGAAGTGACACAGTAACAGTACACGTTGATCACACAGCAGGCAGTGACCAGCAAAGGGGTATTGTGGCAAATGTCTGTGATGCGGTGTTTTTTTTTTTCTTTCTTACCACAGGCTTCCCCCAGTCCTCTGTAGTCTTTGGGCTCCCTTGGTTTCCATTAGATCCTATTTGTTCTGACACTGGCAGCCCCGATTAAGTCCCTGATGGAGCCAGTCCTGAGCCTTGGTCATGCTTGGGAGTGTCCTGCCCCTGCGCAGTTACAAGTTTCAACTAACTGTGTAGGTGCAGAATGCTCCCAGCCACAAGGAGGCGCTCAGCCATGGCCGTACATGTATATTAGTCAGCATCTATTGGGGCTATTCTGGTCACAACTAAGTCATATCACAGGAGCAAGGGATTTGTTTAGGAGGAAGGACATAGAGAATCGGATTAAAAAACCTGAAGTTGGGGGCGCTAGTGAGGCGCTGACTGGAGAAGATGTGCCTTCAGTGAGCTCCTGCTTCACATGCTGACTTCCTCTGATTTAGCCCATGGATCTGGACAAGCCATACATCAAACTGCAGCTCTAGGTCCCAGGAATGCACAGGAGCCCTCAACAGTACCCATTGAGAAGCCGCTCAATCACCAGACCTTTGCTTTATCCACTACGTTTCAAGAGGAGGTTGTGATGAATAGCAGAAAAGCCGCCGCGTGTGCTGGCAGTAAGGCGGCTCTTTCAGCGTCTGATGCGGCGGTTTGTCCGCGTCAGCATGCGGCTAGGTTATCTGGATCTAATGGTGCACATGGGAAGAATGGTATGGGGGCCGCCGCATGTACTGACGGTGAGGCGGCGACCCCGCAACAACATGTGTCTGGGTTGTCTGGACCTAGTAGTGCACACAGATGGAGAGCTACGCGCGCGCTGCTAGACAGGCTCTTTATACCAATAGGAGGAAGATCAGCTGATCAGAGCGGTCAGCTGGTTCCGGCTCTCTCAGGGATTGGTTGATGGGAGCTGGGCGGCGCTGGGGAGCGCTTTACTATATATATCTCCTGCTGTTCAGTTGCTGGTTGTCTGGCGTTGCGAATGCTTATGTGTTAGCACTCAGACCGTAGACAGATCGTTCAGTGTGGTGGAACCAGGAGGACCTGGGAATCCACACTTAGCCAGTTACTGTATATTATCTGTGTTATTCTCTAGTTTAGTTCCAGGGTGTTGAGATCACGGCCCTCACACCCCAGACTAGGGATACTGTATATCATCTGTGTATTCTCTAGCATAGTTCCAGGGTGTTGAGATCACGGCCCTCACACCCCAGACTACGGATACTGTATATCATCTGTGTATTCTCTAGCATAGTTCCAGGGTGTTGAGATCACGGCCCTCACACCCCAGACTAGGGATACTGTATATCATCTGTGTATTCTCTAGCATAGTTCCAGGGTGTTGAGATCAAGGCCCTCACACCTCAGACTAGAACTTGTTCTGATATCTGTTATGACGTATTGCCTTCCTGACCACTCTTTTGATAACTGATTCGGTACCTAGCCATTCTGATTTCCTGTTGCCTGACCCGGCTTGTCTTGGATACCGAATCAGCTTACTGTCTTTGTACTTTATCTGTCAGTGTGTTGCCGACCCGGCCTGCCCGACCTTTCTGGCTGCCGCCCACCCCTTGGGTGCTCAGCCTCCCGGCAGGGGCCCCTGCCTCTCAGAGGGGGCACTGCTGCTACCCAGCCCAAAGACTCCTTTCCCTGGAGTCTTTGTCTGCAGTAGAGTCTGTCTCTATTTATTGGACCACTTGCTACCCCAGTGGTCCAATTTCTACTGTTGCACCAAACACTCACACGCTTCAGGTGTCCAGAGGTTAGCAATATATCTGATTATCGGTGATACTGCAGATCATCAATAATCGGGTATATATCTGTATTCTTGGTGATACTGCAGATCGCCAATGATCAGATTCTCTCTGTGTGCTGACACCAATCGTTACAGAGGTTTTCCAAGATGGCCGACAGGGCCTTGCCTGAAAGAGAAGCCCAGCTCCTCTCTACCACGTCCCAGGACACCACGGAAGATCCCAGTCACTTAGACCCTCAACACCCGGGACCCTCGCAAGGTCAATCGCCAATTCGGCCCCACGGATCGCCACTCCCATCGCAAGGTACGTCAGTATCGCCAGCCGCTATATTCGCATGGTAATTCGCATAGTACGCCTCAACATACGCAAAATTTGCATCAACTTAAACAAGATTATACGCATCAACAGACGCATAGTACGTATCAAAATCCACATAGTACGCATCAAAATACGCATCAAAGTACGCAAGACACGCATCAAGGTACGCAATTACAGGGCATGACGGCGGAGGACTTAATGCAGACAATGAGGCGTATTTTTAAGGAAGAATTACGCAATGCAGTAGACAAACTCTCACAACAAATCCATGATATTGGACAAAGAGTAGATGTTCTGGAAAAGAAAACGGATGATATAGTTATTGCTGTTAACCAGGACAAGAAACAGTTGGATGATCATGACAACAAGCTTGATGCACAAGATGCAAAATTAGAGGACTTGGAAAATCGCAGTAGAAGATCTAATGTGAGAATCTGAGGCCTCCCTGAGGCCTTTGAGGACTTGGAGGCAGTGGCTAACAATCTGTTTGGGACCCTCCTCCCACAGGTGGACCCTGCACTTTTGAGGGTATTTAGGGTTCACCATGCTTTAACAAAACCGAGAAATCCAGAGCTCCTCAGAGACATTATTGCCAAGGTGGCTTCGGATGATGCACGAGATAAACTTTTGCTAGCAGCACTGGACCTTACGGCTCTCCCAGGGTTCCCGACTTCTGTTCAACTCTTCGCTGACCTTGCTCCAGCCACTATAGCCAGAAGACGAGAAATGAGACCTTATACTCTGTCTCTACAACAGCAATCCATCAGGTACCGTTGGGTATTTCCCTTTATGCTGTCATTTAAGATCAATAGCAAGCAGTGATGTTGCGAACCTCCGATTTTCGGTTGGCGAACTTCCGCAAAAGGTTCGGTTCGCGGAAAAGTTTGTGAACCGCAATAGACTTCAATGGGGAGGCGAACTTCAAAATTTAGAAAAATTTCTACCGGCCGGGAAAACAATAGAAAACATGTTTCAAGGTATCTAATACCTGGAGGAAGACATGATTGAGTGAAATACACATCAAAAGTCCCAGGAAAAAAATCTAGATTTCACATAAACCCCTATTTTAAGGTCCCAAATCTCATTCAATGTTCAATTACAGGCCTACACTACTTTACAACATCAGGCAGTGCATTCCCTCCTCACTTCCTCCCTCCAGGGTCTCATCTTCCAGGGAATTGTAGAATTTCAAGAGCCAGCTTATATACCTTGGCCGGGAATTGAACCCAGGTCTGAGTGCTTGGTAGTCAGCTCTCTTAACCGCTGGTCCACCACCAACACTACATGCTGAAGCCAGCCTAGCATGTACCATTATGATCTATCCTAGAGAAAAATGAGCTTGAGTTCAGCATGTAGTGTTGGTGGTGGACCAGCGGTTAAGAGAGCTGACTACCAAGCACTCAGACCTGGGTTCAATTCCTGGCCAAGGTATGTAAGCTGGCTTTTAAAAGCCTACAAATCTTTAAGCAAGCTCATTTTTCTCTAGGATAGATCATAATGGTACATGCTAGGCTGCCTTCAGCATGTAGTGTTGGTGGTGGACCAGCGTTAAAGAGAGCTGACTACCAAGCACTCAGACCTGGGTTTAATTCCCGGCCAAGGTATGTAAGCTGACTTTTAAAAGCCTACAATTCTTTAAGCAAGCTCATTTTTCTCTAGGATAGATCATAATGGTACATGCTAGGCTGCCTCCAGCATCTAGTGTTGGTGGTGGACCAGCGGTTAAGAGAGCTGACTACCAAGCACTCAGACCTGGGTTCAATTCCCGGCCAAGACCTGGGTTCAATTCCTGGCCAAGGTATGTAAGCTGGCTTTTAAAAGCCTGCAAATCTTTAAGCACGCTCATTTTTCTCTAGGATAGATCATAATGGTACATGCTAGGCTGCCTTCAGCATGCAGTGTTGGTGGTGGTATAGCGGTTAAGAGAGCTGACTACCAAGCTCTCAGACCTGGGTTCAATTCCCGGCCAAGGTATATAAGCTGGCTTTTGAAATTCTACAATTCCCTGGAAGATGAGACCGGGAGGAGTGAGTGAGGGAAGGAAAGTAATAACAATTAGCTTGGAACAAGTGTATAAGCGCCTAACTAAACTCTCCCTAGCAGAGTCTGTCAGCAGCTGTCCCTTAACTAATTAGTGCAGGCAGACTAGTGAGTAAAATGGCACAAGGACCTTGCCTTTTATAAGGGTATAAGGGGGAGGGGCTCCAGGAGTGAGTGCAGTCTGATTGGCAACAATGTGCCTGCTGACTGTGATGTAGAGGGTCAAAGTTCTGCTCAATAGAGCATTATGGGGCCAATCGAACTTCCGGAAAAGTTCACCTGTGCTTAGCGAACGTGACCCACCGAAGTTTGCCTGGAACCGTTCGCGACATCTCTAATAACAAGCTCTACAATTGTAAACGCCCGGAGGAGGCTGCCCAAGCGCTCAATGAAGCATCTATTCCCTTTACCATCCCGAAACCGGCTCAGCCGCTCCCTGGGGCCCAACGATCGGGGAGACCACGTAGAACATGGAACACAGCACGAGGCTCCTCATTCCGCCCAAGAGAGCTGGACATGGATGCTGCCTGACACTAGAAGTTGGACATCTACTTTGACGAGACTGATCCAACACTTATTAGGTCTCCTATGTTTTACAAGTGCCCATTCCCTTTATGATGTGGGTGGGGCACCTTCATTAGCTACTTTCTAGGAGGATATTTTGTGTTATGGTGGTTACCACACATATGGAGACACTTCACCCGTTTGAGTCACCTGGGTCCTTACAGCCTGCATCAACCCCTTTATGATGTTGAGTTGCAGCGGGCGTTTGTTCTAGCCCTTTTGCTTTAAGGGCTATATATTATGGTTACAGGTTTGCCGTTTTGAACTATGGAGGCTTCAATCTGGACATTTAGCTATTTTGTTTGCATCGCAAACGTTTTGCAAGCTCCATATACTATAAATGTTAATCTTTATCGCAAACTGCACGCTTAACATGATTAGTATTAGGCTTTTAGATGGATGTCCCTCTTTATATAAGTGTAGAGATCGGATCTGTATGGCTATGCAAGTTTTTAGTTATTATAGTTATTTTTGCGGTCAGCTGTGATACATTACTGCTGTTTCCCCACTTGAAATGGTGCTTGGAGTCAGGCAGGCACTTTTTGCGCAGACCAGGACTCAACCACCATCACAGCACCTTTGTGCTTACCTTACCTTCATTAATTTCTTATTAAAATGTTTTGCAGAGAACTTTAATGATTCCTTTTGTTTTACTATTACTTTGTATATTGAAGTTGTCGCTCTATTGCTCCAGTCATCTCAATATGGGTACTAGGCCATATCACGTAATTTCGCACAATGTACAAGGACTCATCTCGCCTCAAAAGAGAGCCAAAGCACTTAAGGATTAACTTAAACATTTTCCTGACATTCTATGCCTTCAGGAGACTCATTTCTCGACTACTTCTTACCCCAAACATTTCCACAAGAACTATAAACGAATATATATGTCTAATTTTCATAAAAAGCAAAGAGGAGTTATTACACTCCTGGCCGATTCTTTCCCTATTGAGATCACTACTCATATTGATGACAACGAGGGAACATATAATATCATTATTGGTAACTTTAAGGCACAATCCCTATGTATAGTTAATATGTACTCTCCCCCTCCTCATGCCAGAGACACAATCACCAAAGTCTCCAATCTCTTACTGACTTTGAAATTTGACATCCCTACTCCCTAGATTTCAAAGACCACCCTGGCACCTCAATCAGTCCTTAATTGTTAATCCAGATACTTATGACCAAATTGAGGAATCTTTATCTAATTACTTTAGAGAAAATACTACTCCAGAGTTCAACCCAGGAATATGTTGGATGGCTCACAAAGCGGTGATACGAGGAAAACAAATACAGATTTCTGCTAAAATTAAAAGAGAAAAGTCAGTTATAACATCTAATATTGAATATAAACTTAATACCTTTCTCACTCTAAACCAATCACAGCCCTCACGTTTTCTCCTCAAACAAATTAGAGACTTACAACTTCAATTGGATGTTATACTTTCTTCAGAAACAGAGAAGGCCCTTAGATGGACCAAAGTTATAGCATACTCTCAGCTTAACAAGGCTAACAGATGGCTGGCAAAGAAACTACGCAATCAACAAACAATTAATAGAATACTTAGGATCAGAGGTCCCGATGGCAAGATTACATCAAACCCAGACAAAATATATACTATCTTTACAGATTACTACAAAACCTTGTACCATGACGATCTCCCCCCTAATATAGACATGGATAGGACATCCTTCCTTAATTCTAATATTAAAATAAAGTTAGCACCAGACACGGTGAAAATTATGAATAATGATATCTCTTACGAGGAACTTCATGAAGTTATTAAGAAAACTAAGAGAGCCAAAGCTCCAGGTTCTGATGGACTAACTGCCTTATATTATAAGAAATTTGAATCTACATTAGCCCCTCATATGCTGAAATTTTTTAATTACATATTAAAAGGCAATACTCCTCCACCTGAATTTTTATCCTCTTCCATTGTAGTTATTCCTAAACCACAAAGTGACCCACTCCTTCCTAAAAATTATAGACCTATCTCTCTCTTAGGAGTAGACTACAAACTCTTCACAGCTATCCTGGCAAACAGATTAAATAGAGTCCTTCCTGCACTGGTTCATAGAGACCAGGTAGGTTTCATTCCCACTCGCCAGGCGCCAGATAATATTAGAAGGATAATAGATATTCAGCACTATTGCCTCCGAGTCTCCAAACGCTTAGCAATCTTATCATTAGATATGGAAAAGGCCTTCGATAGGATTAATTGCTCATATATGCTGGCTGTACTGAGGAAATATGGTCTCTTGGGCATTTTTCTGAATGCTATTATTGCTCTTTATTCCCAGCCCTCAGCTTCCCTAAAATTACCATCTACCATAAGATCTTCCTTCCCGATTGAAAGAGGTACAAGGCAGGGATGCCCCCTTTCCCCAGCTATCTTTGCCTTAGTTATCGAGCCCCTTGCAACACAAATAAGAAACTCAAGAGATGTCCAAGGGGTCCAAATAGGATCCCGGGACTAAAAATTATGCCTCTTCGCAGATGACGTCCTATTAACGCTAACATCACCTCACACATCAATACCAAATGTCTTAAAATTAATATTACATTTCTCAGGCTTGTCAGGTTTCAAATTGAACCTCAATAAATCAGAGCTTATGCTAACTCAAACGTCCCCCACAGAAGGTCAAAATTTAGCCTCATCACTTGGCCTTCAATACAAATCGAAATACATTAAGTATTCAGGAATTAACCTCTCTCTTAATCCATCCAACCTTTATTCAGATAACTATCCCTCTATGCTCAGAAAGCTTTCCTCTGACCTTGAGGTTTGGAATGATTACCCTATCTCATTGTCAGGTAGAGTGATATCTGTTAAAATGACCCTTCTCCCAAGAATTGTATACCTTTTTCGTGTTTTACCAATCCCAATTAAAAAGGGTCCTCTCAAACACCTACAATCCTTAATACAGACCTTTATATGGAGAAAACGTAGAGCTCGAATTAAGTACACTTCCTTGGCTCGTCCCATTACAGCAGGAGGCATAAATGCTCAGTTGCTCCTTAATTATTATTATGCTGCCCGTATCTCCCAGATGGCCCCTATTAATGCCAAAGGAAATGCCCCTCTTTGGGTTGAAATAGAATCTCAGCTTCTCTATCCTCTTTCATTACCGGGAATTATGTGGGCCCAAAAAATTCCCATTAATCATATTAAGAAATTATCACCTATATCTGCTTATTCTATGTCCATATGGTCCAAATTCAGATTTATTCATCAATTACAATCACCAGTCTCATGTTTAACCCACATTTTCCGCAGCCCAGATTTTATAGCAGGTCAAAACGTTCAGCTCTTTTCTTGGTGGCATCATAAAGACCTTATTACACTAAATAAATTTACTTCAGGATTTAAGATTGCCTCTATGTCTCAATTCGGCAATGATCATGATGTCCCGATAGAAGAGGTTCCTAGAATGCAGTTGATTTTTGACTTTTTACATTCATTGGATAAGAGCAATGACGTTGTCATTTATACTTCATTCGAAGCCAGATGTAAAAATTGCCCTCTAGCAAGCGGCCTAATATCCGAACTATATAACAAACTCTCTGAACACATATCTAGTGATACATTGAAAGCACAGTTAGATTGGGAGAGGGACTGTAACCTCTCCATGTCAGAATCTAAATGGGCCCATTGCTGCTCCTCTCTAAGAGTAGTTTATTTTACTCCTCCATCGAGACATCTCTTTAATTACTCCATCGAGTTTACTATACGCTTATTTTCCTCTAGTAACTCAGACATGGACTAGTAACTCCTCTAGTAACTCAGACTCAGTTTTCGTGGATGTCAGCAACGGGGTACTATGTGGCATATGTGGTGGGACTGCCCTAAAGTTCATTCTCTGTGGTCAACGGTATGGTCAAGAATTAGTTTTATGCTGAACCTCCAGTTACCCTTAGATCCAACGGTAGCTATTTTAGCTAATAAACCGCACTCACTTCCATATGCTGCCCATAAACTGGTACAGTTCTTTATGGCCCAAACAAAGAGACATATTGCCTCTCAAAGGAAATCCCCCAATTTATCAGTTGACACTGTATTCTTGGACCTAAAAAAAACAATGTTGGCTGAACATAATACAGGGAACCTTAAGTCTGATAAAAAAAAAATGACTTTTACTCACCTGGGGCTCCCCTCAGCCCCCTGCAGCTGAACGGTGCCCTCGCCGTGTCCCTCCGATGCACCTGGACTCGCCGGCGGCCACTTCCGGTTTGGGCGTCATCGGTCGACAGGCTGGGAACGCGGCTGATTATCCGCGTTCCCGGCCGCAATAGCATTATAGAGGGCGCTGTTGCGACCGGGAAAGCGGGTAATCAGCCGCGTTCCCAGCCTGTCGGCCGATGATTGCCCAACCGGAAGTGGCCGCCGGCGAGTCCAGGTGCACCGGAGGGACACGGCGAGGGCACCGTTCAGCTGCAGGGGGCTGAGGGGAGCCCCAGGTGAGTGAAAGTCATTTTTTTATCACACTTAAGTATCCCTTTAATGCGAAAATTATGGACCGACTAGACAATTTCCTCAACGTCTGGATGCCATGGATAGAGGGGCAAGAAAACCAAAGCCTGACTTATACATTGGACACGTTTTGAGTCCTTTACCTATGATTGCCTAATATTTTACCCTGCTTTTTCTTGCAGTAATCTGAAGGGGCTTAGGGTTGAGTGACAGCTTCCAACTATAATGTTTTTTTCCTGTGGGTCTACTGGTTTGTCCCACAGGATACCTCTTATGCACAGATATGTCTCGGCATTCTTATGTCTATCAGAATATTCCCCATCCTTTCCTCTTTTTTCCCCCTGGTTGCCTCCACTGGCATGATGTGGTATTACCACCCATGGCGGCATCCTTTAATCCCCTTCCCTTATCCCTTCCCTCCCTTCCCTTATGTTCCACCTCCCCAATAAGGAAATTAATGTGCATTATCTTTTATCGGTCGGTTTATCACTACAAAGTGTTCCTGAGCCTTGTACCTTTTTGTTTACCACTATTTGTTTTGAAATTTCATATGTTTTGCAATCATTTCTGTTTCCCCACGAGTGGGGCATTTTGTACACTGTTTTATGTGTAATGCTCATTGTTTCTAATAAACACCCTAGAAATGAAAAACCTTAAGTTAATTGGCTCTTGTGGAGACAGATCAGGAGCATCTCGGATCGCTGAGCCCTCCCTTACCTCCCTCGAAACACTATGCTCTGCTGAGGCATCTATAGACCATAAGATTTCTGTCCTGTGTGCTTTTTTGATATGCACGATTAGTACAGCACAGCTTCTGTTCATGAAATCCAAATGGGAAGGAAACTTTGGATATTTTTTTGAAGCAGAAAAATGGGAAAAAGTATTCTAACACATAAATCTACTGTTTCCATTTCCAGGAAATACATTATAGAATTAGGGCTAACTGGTACAGATGCCCTACCAAACGGCTAAGCCCGAGGAAGCGAAGCAGATTGTTTCAGTGCACGACACTCAGCGCCGAGTGCCAAAACTAGGTGCCCCATAACATTAACCATAGCAGTATTGTAATACTGTGCAGGTCACGTATGGATAATTCGGGGCTCCACCAATTGCCGGCCACCAAATTGCATCTCCCTCTGAGTTGCAACAACTCCGGAAGTACTTCCTGGGTTGCGGCTTAGCTTTCGATTGGAGGAAGTTAGCAGAGGCGGGGAGCGCGGGGGAAGCCATGAAATGGAGGAGGCGGGGGAGGCGATGTGGAGGACCAGTGATTGACAAGTTGCAGGTAAACAGAAGGCTAGCAACAAGCAGATTGTTGCTAGCCTGTCGGTATTTTTCAGGGGGGAGGCAGCAGAGCCCCGGGGGACTGGCAGCCCAGCAGAAGGACACAGAGACATTTCATTGTGCACAGAACATGCCTCTGTGTACTATTATGATTTTGAAAGTCCGCTTAAGGTTCTCTTTAAGGTCAACGATGATATGGCTGTTTGAATTCAGCCATATTCAAATAGCAAGTGCTATCAAAATACAATTGCTTTAACATTTTGACAGTAACAAAATGTTTTTTGCAGTCCTCACAATGTCTTTTTGTGTCAATTTTGGGCTCATTAGCTCCCCCATGCTTCAATCCAGATAAAATGTAAATGACTGAATTTAAATTTAAATGACTGAAAACATGAAAAGCATAGGGTTCCCCTCAAGAGCACTCACTATTAAATACTTGTCCTCATTTAGGCTAGTATTCCCCAGGGAATTTGGAGCCCACCAACATGGGGCTCCACCCCTCGATCGATACCAGTCCACACAGTGCATATGCTTGGGGTGTACAGTATAATGCAAAGGATGTGTGGTTAAACCTCCCACCAGGCACCCTTGAACAAGGGGTTATAGACAAGGGGCCAATGCCCAAGCTTTAGAAGATGTAGGGATAATTACCACCATGCATGTGACAGCCTTAAGGGATTACTTCTGTTGAAATCTATAAACCTCATGAATATCAAGAGGGATTAACTTGTTGTTAGAAGAAAATGGTGAGCTTCTGAGAGTAAATCACAGTGAAATAAGTATGTCATTAATGTTGTGTTCACGAATAATTGCAAATATACCACGAAAATTTGCGAACTGACCCTTCCAGGCAAGCTCCATAAACTTTAACCACTTGATGACCCACCCTTTACCCCCCCTTAGGGACCAGCGCTGTTTTGAGTGATCTGTGCTGGGTGGGCTCTGCAGCCCCCAGCACAGATCAGGGTGCACGCAGAGAGATCAGATTGCCCCCCCTTTTTTCCCCCCTATGGGGATGGTGTGCAGGGGGGGTCTGATCTCTCCTGCCTGCCAGCATGTTGCGGGGGGGGGGCACCTCAAAGCCCCCCTCCGCGGCGAAATTCCCCCCTCCCTCTCCTACCTGCTCCCCCCCCCCGGCGATCGAGGCTGCACAGGACGCTATCCGTCCTGTGCAGCCAGTGACAGGACGTCCCCTGTCACATGGCGGCGATCCCCGGCCGCTGATTGGCCGGGGATCGCCGATCTGCCTTACGGCGCTGCTGCGCAGCAGCGCCGTACAATGTAAACAAAGCGGATTATTTCCGCTTGTGTTTACATTTAGCCTGCGAGCCGCCATCGGCGGCCCGCAGGCTAATCACGGAGCCCCCCGCCGTGATTTGACAGGAAGCAGCCGCTCGCGCGAGCGGCTGCTTCCTGATTAATTAGGCTGCAGCCGGCGACGCAGATGTGCGTCGCTGGTCCTGCAGCTGCCACTTTGCCGACGCACGGTATAAGCGTGCGGTCGGCAAGTGGTTAATAGGCATGCAAACATCTAAAACTTTCAGGGAATCTCTGCAGTCTCAATTTCTTTAAAAAATAGGTACAAAAAGTGTGCCAAAACCCAGACAGTGGCAGGGCGGAGGAGGATCAAGTGTGAAATAGTCGCCCAAAAATACGTATTTTGTGCAAAAGCTTTTTTAATGGTTATTTTTAAAGAAATTCTAATGGCCGCTGATTTTAACAGTTTATAGCTAAACTTCCCACACAAGCTAAAATCCCCAAATTTGCAGGGAATGGAAAGGAGAAGAGTGGGTACAAGAAAACAAAAAATTCAAAAAGAACTTTTAGTTTTTTAAAAAAATTGATTTTCATGCACAGAGAGTGGGAAAGTGGGGTAAAAATATTTTAGCGGTTAATATTAAAGCCCCGGCATGTGCTACAAACACCAAATTTTCAGGGTTATGGTTCATATTAAGGAGGACAGTGGGATTAAGAGGCCTCGATTCACTAAAGGGTGCTAAGTGTTAGCACACCAGTGAAAAGGCACTTAGGATGCAAAAACTTCCGCTTCACGTGGTAATATGCACGCAAGCGTTCGCACGCGCAAAGTTTAGTGCTGCTCAGTGCAAAGCTGTTACTGAACGCGCACTATCCGGTGCGCCCGGAAGGTCACACGGTGCGCGTGAACGTTTGCACCGTCCGTGTGCAAAACAGCCTCAACAGCTATTTTGCATGCAAACGGTGCAACCTTTCATGAACACCGTGCAATGTTTTGGGCGCACCGGATAGTGCGCGATCAGTAACAGCTTTGCCCGTGCAAACTACTTAGCACCGTAGTTTGCACGTCCAAAATCTTAAGACGGGCTAACTAAGTTCGAATAAAACACTTCAGCGCAGGCTCACTTATGTCCACCACCGAGAACACCATAAAAACAGATGCGCTTACCAGATCCTTACAGACCTTAACTACAGGGTCTGTAATAAAGCTTTATGAGGTCAGCAGCAGGTGTCTTCACAGCCGGCCTCCTCTCCAGTTTGGACAGAATAACTCAAATCCTCATATGCAGTGTTTCACCAAAATTAGAGGCATGCAAAAAAACAATGCACATCTAAGCGTATCTGTAGCAATTTTTAATGTAGCGCAGTAAAAAACAGCATAAAAAGTTTTAAAAAGAGGTCACTCACATCAGGGTCCTTGTTACAGGGACCCACAGAGAAGACAGCACATAAATCATGGGACGTCGTCCAGCCACACGTCCACCTCACTCCTGTGAGGTGGACGTGTGGCTGGACGACGTCCCATGATTTATGTGCTGTCTTCTCTGTGGGTCCCTGTAACAAGGACCCTGATGTGAGTGACCTCTTTTTAAAACTTTTTATGCTGTTTTTTACTGCGCTACATTAAAAATTGCTACAGATACGCTTAGATGTGCATTGTTTTTTTGCATGCCTCTAATTTTGGTGAAACACTGCATATGAGGATTTGAGTTATTCTGTCCAAACTGGAGAGGAGGCCGGCTGTGAAGACACCTGCTGCTGACCTCATAAAGCTTTATTACAGACCCTGTAGTTAAGGTCTGTAAGGATCTGGTAAGCGCATCTGTTTTTATGGTGTTCTCGGTGGTGGACATAAGTGAGCCTGCGCTGAAGTGTTTTATTCGATATTGACTCAAACGCTGTACTGAAGTGTTGGACTTTGGCTGCGACACACACATATTGTTCCACAGATTCATGATTGTTTGGTTGCGCTGATAATGTGGTTTTGATTTTAGGGCTAACTAAGTTGGCACCGGTGAGTGATTTGAGGCCCTTGTAGCTCTTGAGAAAATCGATGATAAAGTTAGAGGAAAATAAGTCTATATTTAAAAGTGGTAAAATGACAGATAATGTATCAACATGTATATGTCCTCCCGAGCCTCTTGAACTCCTTGTCCCCATGCAGGCTGAGATAGCCAGAAATGTGGAGCCCCGGCTGCATGGGGCTTTGCACCCCTGAGCTATACCAACCCGCATGGTCGATGGTATGGAGGGGCTCTGGAGGAGAGGGGTGGCCAAGACTCCCCCTTCCCACCCACCCCCCCGGGGCCCTTGTCCAATCCATGGACAAGGGGCTCTTCCCCACCTCCGGTGCCCCAGGAGGAGGTGGGGGCCACCAACGCCTTGGGAGGTGGGTTCATGGTGGCAACTTTGTAGTTCCCTTTAAGAAGGGGAACCCAAGATGCCAGCCTCCTCCCCAGGTGAAATGAGTATAGGGGTACATAGTACCCTGTACCCATTTCCACAATGGGTTAAAAAGAAATAAAAATGCAACCACGAGAAAAGCATTTTAATGTTCTAAATTAACCATGAATACTTACCTTTAGGAACCTTTTCCCATGCCAATATCCTCAGAAATATCCCATGTCAATCTCCTCTAGTAGATACCTTGATGAAAGATCTCTGCGCACCCGCCGCCACACACACCATTCTCTGTCACAGCTCTACCTATATTAGGAATATCTAGAGCCCTAAGAAATACATTTTCCTCCGAGGCTTCCTATTATTCTATTAACAGACCAATGGGAATCTGGAGGATTCCCACTGGTCTGTTAGTAGACCAATGGGGAGCCCTGGAGGAAAATTTAAAGATGCTTTATGCTCTAGCTATAGTTAGTAGTTAGCCCACCCACGCTTGCACCCTAGAGCACCCACAGCATCCTAATATCAGGGTGCGCCAGGGTGACTGTATGGGTGGGCATGATAGGTGTGGTGAGCGAGGAGGAGAGCAGGAGCCCCGCAGGGATGGAGCTCCAGCTACACTAACTATAGCTAGAGCAGAAAGCATCTTTAAATTTCCCTCCAGGGCTCTCCATTGGTCTATTACCAGACCGAGAGAATCTGGAGGATTATGGACCAATGAGAATCTGGACCAATGGAGAGCCTTAGAGGGAAAGTTAAAGATGCTTAGGGAGTGGCGTGTGTGGTGGGGAGTGTGCAGAGATCTTACATCAAGGTGTCTACTAGAGGAGATTGGCGTGGGATATTTCTGAAGATATTGGTGTGGAAACATTTTTTTAAAGGTAAGTATTCATGATTAATTTAGCACATTAAAATAATTTTCTTGTTGTGATTGCATTTTTATTTCTTTTTAACCCTTTGTGAAAATAGTTAAGGGGTACTATGTACCCCTATACTCATTTCACTGGGGGGGGGGGGGGGGGGCGGGGGGCTGGCATCTGGAAGTCCCCTTCTTAAAAGGGAATCCCAGATGCCACCAAGAACCCCCAAGGGCATCGTCGGCACCATCTCCTCCTTGGGCAACAGAGGTGGGGAAGAGCGCCTTGTCCATGGATTGGACCAGGGCTCTGGGGGAGAGGGGAAGGCTTGGCTGCCCCTCTCCTCCAGAGTTCCTGCATACCATGGACCATGTGGGCTGGTATAACTCAGGGTGCAAAGCCCCATGTGGCCAGGACTCTGCATGCTGGGTATCCCAGCCTGCATGGGGGTAGAGGGTTCAAAGAGGCTTGGAAAGGGGGAACCCCACATCATTTTTTTTTTAAATTTCCCATACTCTGAACAAAAAGTTTAATGGTCTAAAGAAATAGTTAGAAAATACTGTCATGAAATTCACTGCTCTTTCTTTTGATATATGTAAATTTACACTACTGATAGGTTGATACATTATCTGTCATTTAACCACATTTTTCTATATACTTTTTTTCCTATCATAATTTTAAAATTGATTTTCTCCAAAACTGCAAGGTTTTTCTTTTCCGTACTAATGGACCCTGCAAGGGATGCCGGCGCAGGGAGGCCGAAGCCCCAGGGGGGGGGGGCCATGGGGGCGAGATGTTTATTTTCCCTGTCCTGAAAGACTAACAACTAAGGGTACGGAGAGATAAACCTCTCCTACTTCCATTTATCTTCTTTCGCCTTCCTGCTTTCTGAACCCCTGTTGTGGATACAAAGAAAGACCTGAGTCATAAGGGCCAGCTGCATGTCCTCTCAAGCTGCTCAGCATGATCTAAAAAATATGGCATGCTGAGCCTTATGGTTCCACAGAGGCTGCATTTTTTACAGCTTTTTGGAGGAATTAAAGTAAACCTGAGACAATGAAAGCAAAAATATTTATACTAACCTGGGGTGTCCTCCATCCCCATGTAGACCATTACTACCCGCCGTGTTGGTCTGGTCCCTTCAGTGGCTACGATGTGAAGTCCGCCATCCAGCCTGGTTGTGGGGCCCTGCACATGCGTGGTCCTTGCCACGTGCACTTCTTATGGGCACGTGATCAGGGAGGTGTGCATTACCGAACACACACATGTGCAATAGTATCGGAGGTTAGCACTGGTGCTGATGGACTACAGGCAGACAGAGGAACCCTTAGGTAATTATGAAACCTTTTACTTTTTAATAACAATTATTTCCAACAGCAAACATTTCTATACAATTGCTAAATTCATGTCCTGATGAATAACCCTAGCCTACAACACAAATTTACACTTCAAGGGCTTGATTCACAAAACGGTGCTAACCTAGTTATCATGCCTAAAGACTTTTGGGCGTGATAAGCATTGCACTAAGTAGGTTAGCACCGCTTTGAGGAAAAAACTCACGCGCAAAGTTTTGTGCGCGCAAAGTCCGGTGCGCGCGAAACATTGCACAGGGTTTAATGGCGTTGCGCGCGTAAAATTTGTGCGCGTAACACTTTACGTGCGTAAAACTTTACGTGCAAAACTTTGCGCGTAACTTTTTTTTTATCACGCCTAAACTGAGTTTAGGCGTGATAATGGGCTTTTCACCAGCGTGCTAACAGTTAGCACGGCTTTGTGAATCAAGCCCCAAATGTTAAATGGGAGCACAGGACAGGGGCCCTGGTGGAGGACAGAAGGAAGACGTCTGGGTCCCCCACCTGGTTCAGAATCGGATGGTCAATCTGCACAGGGTGGGGTGCTGTAACATAGGAAAGGGGGGGCATGAAAGTTTGTGCAGGGGGGTCCCATGATCGGTAGTTATGCCCTGTTCTTTTCCTCTTTTTCCCACTCTTCTCCTTAACATACCCTGCAAATTTGGTGTTTCTAGCAATTATGGGGGCTTTGTTATTAACCGCTAAAGTCGTCAGCAATTGACGTTAATGTTAAATGCAGACACAAACTTTTGACAAAGAAGCTTTCATTAAATGAGAACGGCAAACACCCGAAGTTTTCCAGGAACTGTCCGCCGGTGAACTGTTTCGGCCATAACTATAGACTTTTTTATGGACAAATGATAGCAGATGGAAATGTGTGGATTAGTTGGCACTACAGAAGATGCAGGATACTGAAGGGGTGGTGGTCGCTTGCACGCCGCTCCTTTCAAATGGCTCTGGCCATATAGTATGAACAGGATGAATGGAGAAAAGAGCAGAAAGGCCGGCACTGCTGTCACTTGCTTTTTTAATATAAAACGTCACATGGTAAACAGACATGCGGATATTAAAACAGTTCACATACTGGTGAGAGTGATGTGCTGGGTGCTTGAAAAGTCTGACAGCCGTTTCGAGCAACTGTGCTTCTATAGAGGCTGCCCCCCCCCCCCCCCCCCCGTACGTTGTAACACCTCTGGGAGTTTTTAATCATGTGGCGCAAGTGTTTTCCCATCAGGTGAATTAGAACTAGCACTGCTGATACACACTGAACCGCAACTTCCCAATGTCATGTTGTAGGTCATAACACATGAACGAAATCTGGTTCGCACACACGTTAGCCAGTGTGAAAGAGACCCAACGGTTTCTTTTTGTTTGTTTTTTTTTAGTTATTTTTTTTAACCATTTACAGACGGCGGTGATTGAAATCTACGCCCTTTTTTGATCCTCTACTATCTGCCAGGGCATAGATTTCACCTCACCGCCACCAGGCGTTCTCATCGTTCTCGCAGTTCTCATGGCTCCCGCCGATCTCGCTGCTCTCTGCCTGCTGCAGCTCACTCGCTTTGCATCTCTATGATGGCAGAGTCCTGTGAGCCGTTCAGGAGCCGATTTCATTGGCTCCTAACCCTGTCATCAATGTAAGCAACTCCCATTGGCTTACACTGATCACACGCCAATGAATGAGGCTCCTGACCGGCTCACAGAGCTTTACTGTCATAGAGACAGCAGAGCGGGTGGCCTGTGGTTCCAGGTGTGCGGCGTGGACAGCGGTTGCAGCGGGTATGTGCGGCGATTCATCAGTGTCAGATGTTTTCTGGTACTAACCGTCTCTGGTCCTTAAGGGGGCAGAGACCGCTGGTACATACGTGGTTAAAGCGGTATTAAACTGTACAATACAATACAATACAATAACATTTCTATAGCGCTTTTCTCCCATAGGACTCAAAGCGCTTAGGCTCTCTCAGATTCAGTAATTAGTAGGATGAAGTATTCACACAACAAAAGTTATATTTCTGCAAATGCCAAACTGAACAGGTGAGTTTTTCGGGTTCGGGAACGTTCGCCGAACATGGCCGCGATGTTCGGCATGTTCGGGCCGAACCCGAACTCCCCGAACATCCCGCTTTTGGGGGCCCTGCGGGGTCGCAGGCATAAGGGGGGAGCATGCCCTGATCGCGGGGGGGGGGGGGGGTCGGAAATTCCCCCCACCCCCTCCGCTAGCGCTCCCCCCTCTGCCCGCTTCCCCATACAAAAGTTTAAGGAAAGTAAAATAGTACCGGTGGTAGTGGCTGGCAGTGGCACTGTGAAGTGAGTGAGGAGGAGGAGTCCGGAGAGTGACGCGTTGAGGGAGGCCGGGCAGCGGGCGGTTCAGCGGTAGTACCCTTGTGGTACTTCCGCCCTTTCTCTGACCTCACGTCCTCTGCGTGATGACGCATACGAGGGTACGCGTGACGCGTACCCTCGTATGCAGAGGACGTGAGGTCAGAGAAAGGGCGGAAGTACCACAAGGGTACTACCGCTGAACCGCCCACTGCCCGGCCTCCCTCAACGCGTCACTCTCCGGACTCCTCCTCCTCTCTCACTTCACAGTGCCACTGCCAGTTACTACCACCGGTACTATTTTACTTTCCTTAAACTTTTGTATGGGGAAGCGGGCAGAGGGGGGAGCGCTAGCGGAGGGGGTGGGGGGAATTTCCGACACCCCCCGCGATCGGGGCATGCTCCCCCCTTATGCCTGCGACCCCATAGGGGGGCCGTATTCGGCCGAACAGGGTGATGTTCTGCAGAACCCGAACAGTGGCGAACACTGTTCGCCCAACACTAGTCCTGATCTGTTGAGGTAAGGAGTTCCAAAACGTAGGGGCAGCATGACAAAAGGCTCTGGGACCAAAAGTTTCCAAGTGGACTCTGGGTATAACTAGATTATTAGAACCTGTTGATCTGAGAATGCGGGGATTGCTACACAGCTGCAACATATCTTTCATGTATCCAGGGCCTAAATTATTCAGGGATTTAAATGTCAGTAGGCCGATCTTGAATAGGACCCTCCATTCTATAGGTAGCCAGTGAAGGGAGTGCAGGACTGGCGTTATGTGGCAGTGACGGGGTTGGTTGGTTAGCAGTCTGGCAGCAGTATTCTGTATCAGCTGTAGTCGGTACAAGACCTTTTTTGGAAGGCCAGTGTAGAGAGCATTGCAGTAGTCCAGTCGGGATGTGATGAAGGCGTGGACTAAGGTTGGCAGATCTTCTGGGGGTATGAGGTGCTTGATTTTTGCAATGTTCTTCAGGTGAAAATAGGATGATTTCACCACAGCAGAGATTTGAGTTCTGAAGTTTAAATCCCAATCAATTAGAACTCCCAGGCTACGCACATGATCAGAGCTGCGCAGATCCGTGCCTCCTATTCCCAGTGGTGAAGACTGCAAGTTAAGTTGTTTTGTTATCATGCTCTGCCCTCCTATCAGAAGGACTTCAGTTTTGTCTGCATTTAGTTTCAGCCAGTTGTCATTCATCCATTGCTGTAGCACACGTAAGCAGGCGTTTATAGTTAGAGTTGGGTCTGTCACACCAGGCTTAAAGGAAATATATAGTTGGGTGTCGTCTGCATAGCAGTGGTATGTCAGGCCATGTTTTTGGATTAGTTTTCCCAGCGGTAACATGTAAATCGTGAAAAGCAGGGGAGAGAGGGTGAGCCCTGGGGCACCCCATACTTAAGTGATACAGGGGTGGACAGGAAGGGCCCCATAGACACTTTGTGGGTTCTGCCACTCAAGAAGGATTGGAACCACTGAAGAACTATGCCATCAATGCCGCAGTATTCCTGTAGCCTGTTTATCAAGATGTCATGGTCAACTGTATCAAAGGCTGCAGAAAGGTCTAGCAGTATGAGGATGGGGCACTCTCCTCTGTCTCTTGCCATGAGCAGGTGGTTGCATATTTGGATGAGGGCAGTTTCAGTGCTGTGGTGTTTCCTGAAGCCAGACTGGAATGGGTCATAACTGTTGTTTTGTAGGATTTTGGCTTCTAGCTGGAGGTAAACAGCTTTTTCAATTAGTTTGCCCAGAAAGGGGAGGTTAGAGACAGGTCTGTAGCTGGTCATTGCATCTGGGTCCAGGGAGGGTTTTTTGAGGAGAGGCCTGATGATTGCCTTCTTCAGTAAAGCAGGAAATATCCCTGATTTTAAGGAACAGTTAACAATTTTTAGGAATACCGGTACGAACAGGTCGGGGCAGTTCAACATGAACTGTGTTGGGCCAGGATCTAGGTCACAGGTAGTTAGGCGGACGTGAAGGAGGATGCTTGATGTGACTTCTTCATCAATTTCTTTGAAGTTTGACCAAGGTGTTATATTGTCTCTGCTAATGGTCTTCGGCGCTATATTAGGCTCAGATGCTGTAAGTTGGATGGCGGACCTTATAGCGGAGACTTTGTCTGTGAAGAAATGGGCAAATTGGTCACAGAGGTCCTTTGAAGACTCGATGTTAAGTTTTTGACATGCCGGGTTGCAGAGTTTTTCCACTGTGCGGAACAGTTGGGCTGGTTTGTTAACTGCATTTGCAATCTCTTGTGATAGAAAGGATGATTTTTTTCCCTTGATTACCTTTTGGTAGCTCTTCAAGTGGAGGATTAAGGCATGTTTGTCTTCTGGGGACTGAGATTTGCGCCACAGTCTCTCAAGTTTTCGGCCTTGTCTTTTCAGCTCTTTTATAGTGTTATCAAACCACTGTGCATGATGGTGTGGAATAAGATCAGTGGTGCTCAAATACCCCTTTTTAAAATTCGAGTTTGGTCGAATTCGAATAGTAAATTATTCGAGGTCAGTCGAATATTCAAGTCGAATAATTTTTACTATTCGATTCGACCTCGGACTTCGAGCTCACTATTCGAGTCGGTATTCGAGCTCATTATTCGAGCTGACTATTCGAATTGGCCTTAAATAGCTTCCAACACTTGTTTTGAGGGTGAATGATGCAAGAAACATCTTTTTTTCCAAGTAACAACAGCAAGTGATTATGTGGGGATGTTCCTTTAAAAAAAAAAAAGGTGAAAAGAGAAGTTGTGTCCAGAATTTTGTTCAGTACTGTATATACTTCTTCTTCTTCTTCTTTATCTTCTATATCTTCTTCTTCTTCTTCTATATCTTCTTCTTCTATATCTTCTTCTTCTATATCTTCTTCTATATCTTCTTCTTCTTCTTCTTCTATATTGTCTTCTTCTTCTTCTTCTTCTTCTTCATCTTCTTCTTCTTCATCTTCTTCATCTTCTTCATCATCATCTTCTTCTTCTTCTTCTTCTTCTTCTTCTTCATCTTCTTCATCTTCTTCATCTTCTTCTTCTTCTTCATCTTCTTCATCTTCTTCTTCATCTTCTTCATCTTCTTCTTCATCTTCTTCTTCTTCATCTTCTTCGTCTTCTTCTTCATCTTCTTCATCTTCTTCTTCTTCTTCTTCTTCTTCTTCTTCTTCATCTTCTTCTTCTTCTCCTTCTTCTTCTTCTTCTTCTTCATCTTCTTCTTCTTCATCTTCTTCATCTTCTTCTTCATCTTCTTCATCTTCTTCTTCTTCATTTTCTTCTTCTTCATCTTCTTCTTCTTCTCCTTCTTCTTCTTCTTCTTCTTCATCTTCTTCTTCTTCATCTTCTTCTCCTTCTTCTTCTTCTTCTTCTTCTTCATCTTCTTCTTCTTCATCTTCTTCATCTTCTTCTTCATCTTCTTCATCTTCTTCTTCTTCATTTTCTTCTTCTTCATCTTCTTCTTCTTCTCCTTCTTCTTCTTCTTCTTCTTCATCATCTTCTTCTTCTTCATCTTCTTCTTCTTCATCTTCTTCATCTTCTTCTATATCGTCTTCTTCTTCACTTATTTCTCTTTTCAATTTTTTTTTTAAAGAAATGCAGCTATTTTTGAGCGTAACAAATAGCTGGTGGCGCACGCATGTTGGAAGCGCCATTGTATGTGCTCCCTGGCAGTGGAAACACACAGACAGCAGGAGGTAAATTCAGCAGCAGGAGGAGGAGGATGAGTGTGTGGCAGCAGGCAGTCAATGAGGAAGGCAGCGTGACATAATAGCCCTGGTACCTAGCGGTGATACCAGGGCTGTAAATAAACACAGCAGGCAGGAGGTCCCAGACAGCGGTCGTGCAGCCCACATCGTGTCCAATACACAACTGGGACAACACAGTTTTCAACCCGGGCACCTCAGAAAAATTAAACCTTTTTTTTTTTAATGGTTTTTTGGTTTTGTTTGTACAACCAATTACACAGATATATAGCTATTGTTTGACGTAATAGCTGGTGGCAGAGTGGCAGCAGAAGGTAATTCTGTGTACCCTGGCAGTGGGAAACACAGACCGACAGCAGCAGCAGCGGGAGGAATGGAGGAGTAATTATGTGAGCAGCTATTGTTTGACGTAATAGCTGGTGGCAGAGGTAATTCTGTCTGTGTACCCTGGCAGTGGGAAACACAGACCGACAGCAGCAGCGGGAGGAATGGAGGAGTAATTATGTGAGCAGCTATTGTTTGACGTAATAGCTGGTGGCAGAGTGGCAGCAGAAGGTAATTCTGTGTACCCTGGCAGTGGGAAACACAGACAGACAGCAGCAGCAGGAGGAATGGAGGAGTAGTGTGAGTGTGGCAGCAGGCAGGCAGCGTGACATAATAGCCCTGGTACCTAGCGGTGATACCAGGGCTGTAAATAAACACAACAGGAGGTCCCAGACAGCGGTCGTGCAGCCCACATCGTGTCCAATACACAACTGGGACAACACAGTTTTCAACCCGGGCACCTCAGAAAAATTAAACCTTTTTTTTTTTTTAATGGTTTTTTGGTTTTGTTTGTAAAACCAATTACACAGATATATACCTATTGTTTGACGTAATAGCTGGTGGCAGAGTGGCAGCAGAATGTAATTCTGTGTACCCTGGCAGTGGGAAACACAGACCGACAGCAGCAGCAGCAGGAGGAATGGAGGAGTAATGTGAGCAGCTATTGTTTGACGTAATAGCTGGTGGCAGTGTGGCAGCAGAAGGTAATTCTGTGTACCCTGGCAGTGGGAAACACAGACAGACAGCAGCAGCAGGAGGAATGGAGGAGTAGTGGCGAGTGTGGCAGCAGGCAGGCAGCGTGACATAATAGCCCTGGTACCTAGCGGTGATACCAGGGCTGTAAATAAACACAACAGGAGGTCCCAGACAGCGGTCGTGCAGCCCACATCGTGTCCAATACACAACTGGGACAACACAGTTTTCAACCCGGGCACCTCAGAAAAATTAAACCTTTTTTTTTTTTAATGGTTTTTTGGTTTTGTTTGTAAAACCAATTACACAGATATATAGCTATTGTTTGACGTAATAGCTGGTGGCAGAATGGCAGCAGAATGTAATTCTGTGTACCCTGGCAGTGGGAAACACAGACCGACAGCAGAAGGGCAGTACACAGCAGCCCACTGTAGCTGTAAAATGTGTGGCTGCAGGCGACGTAATAGTCAAACTGAACCAGGCTGGCTTAGTGAGCAGGAGCCAGGAGGTGGTAAAGGGTGGTAAGGCACATTAACGATGGTTCTTAGCCAGTTCATGTCCCCCTCTCGCCGACAACAGGGGCCAGGAACTCGCCTTCCACCCACGCCTGGTTCATCTTGAGAAACGTCAGTCCGTCCACAGACTTGTGAGACAGACGTGAGCGTTTCTTGGTGACCACGCCACCAGCTGCACTGAAGCAGCGCTCGGACAGCACGCTGGAAGGGGGGCAGGACAGCACTTCCAGGGCGTACTGCGCCAGCTCGCTCCAGATCTCCAGGCGCTTGACCCAATACTCCATGGGATCAACAGGGGCATCGCTGTCAAGCCCGCTGTAGGACCCCATGTAGTCAGCCACCATGCGGGTCAGGCGCTGGCTGTGACCGGAGGAGGATGCTGCTGCATCATGCACCTCCTCTCTAGTCACTGCTGCCGGAGCCTCTACAGTCCTGTAGAGCTCGTGGCTGAGAGACAGCAGGTCTGTGGGGCGCTTGCTGCTGGATGCAGGCACCTGCTGCTGCCTCTGTGCTGGCTGCTGGACAGTGGGGGTGGAAGGCTGGGGGAAGGCTTTCTCCAAGCGCTCAACAAGGGCCTGCTGCAAGCTCCTTATTTGTTGCGCTGGGTCTCCTCCTGCAGGCGGCAGGAACTGGCTCAACTTCCCCTTGAGGCGTGGGTCCAACATCATGCTGATCCAGATGTCCTCCCTCTGCTTCATCTGGATCACCCTGGGGTCCTTGCGCAGGCACGCCAGCATGTGCCCTGCCATTGGGAAGAGGCGGGCCACGTGTGCTGGCACATCGATGGCAGTGCTGTCCTCATCCTCCTCCTCTGCCTCGTCAGCTTCATCCTCTCTCCACCCCCGCACCAACTCAGCTGCACTGTGCTGCTCCCCCTCATCAGCAGCAAGGTCAGGGACCTCCACCAAGTCCTCCTCCTCCTCCCCCTCAGAGGTGGACTGTGCAGCTGCTTGCCGCTCCTGCTGGTCCAAGGCTGCCGCTCCCTGTTCCAGCAAAGCATCGAGGGCCCTGTTCAGCAGACAAACCAGGGGCACCCACTCGCAGACCATAACATGGTCCCTGCTCACCATGTTAGTGGCCTGCAGAAAGGGAGCCAGCACTAAGCACACCTGCTGCATGTGCCTACAGTCATCATCGGGGACGATGGACGGGATGTTGCTGGTCTTGTCCCTTCTCCGAGCGGCGGAAACAGTGGCCAGGGCAAGGTAATGGTTGACAGCGTGCTTCTGTTCAACCAGACGCTCCAACATCGCCAGGGTGGAGTTCCAGCGAGTCGGAACGTCAAGGATCAGCCGATGGCGTGGCAGCTCCAGCTCCTTTTTCACGTCTTCCAGGCTCGGACAGGCTGCAGCCGAGCGCCGGAAGTGACGCACAACGTTCCTTGCCGTTTCCAGCAGTTCGCCCATCCCCCGGTAGGTGCGCAAGAACTTTTGCACCACCAGGTTCAGCACGTGGGCAAGACAGGGGATGTGGGTCAGGTTTCCCCTGTCTATTGCGGCAACCAGATTGGCCCCATTGTCGGCCACCACCTCTCCGACTCTGAGGCCTCTGGGGGTCAGCCAAATCCTCTCCTGCTCCTGGAGTTTGGCCAACACATGGGTTGCCGTCAGCTTGGTCTTTCCAAGGCTGACCAAGTGCAGCAGCGCTTGGCAGTGGCGGGCCTTCACGCTGCTGCTGAGGCGGGGGGTTTGGCCAGGTGTGCCGGAGGATGGCAGAGGATCGGAGGAACCTGCTGCAGTTCCCCTGACCCTGCGGGGGGGCACCACCCACTGTGTTGCTGCTGCTGTTTCCGCTGCTGCTCTCCCATCCTCACCCCCTTCCACCAAGCTGACCCAGTGGACAGTGAAAGACAGGTAGCGGCCTGTCCCGAAGCGGCTGCTCCAGGAGTCCATAGTGACGTGGACCCTTTCACCAACCGCGTGCTCCAGCCCTCGCTCCACATTGGCCATCACAAAGCGGTGCAGTGCAGGAATGGCCTTGCGGGCGAAGAAGTGTCTGCTGGGGAGCTGCCAGTCTGGGGCTGCACAAGCAAGCAGCGCACGCATGTCGCTCCCCTCCTGCACAAGCGTGTACGGCAGGAGTTGGGAGCAAATGGCCCGTGCCAGCAAGCCGTTCAGCTGCCGCACGCGACGGCTGCTGGGAGGCAGAGCCCTAACCACCCCCTGGAAGGACTCGCTCAAAAGGCTCTGGCGTGGCCTTTTGCTGGCATGGGAATCAGCAGACACAGCAGAGGAGGCCACTGAGGACTGGCTGCCAGAACAGGCCTCAGTGTCGGCGGCAGGAGTTGCAGAGGGGGGAGGAGCAGTGCGTTTCCGCACTCCTGCTGGTGCTGCTGGAGGAGCAGGAGGGCGGGTGGCTGCTGTTGCTGCTGCTGCTGAAGGCTGTGCAGTGATGGGTGTGGTGCCACTGCCAGCACCAGATGCCTTCAGCCTCTGGAACTCCTCATGCTGGTGGAAATGTTTCGCAGCAAGGTGGTTGATGAGCGAGCTGGTGCTGAACTTTAAGGGGTCTGCACCTCTGCTCAACTTCCGCTGACAGTGGTTGCAAGTGGCGTACTTGCTGTACACTGTGGGCATGGTGAAAAAGCGCCAGATTGGTGACAAAAACAACCCCCTACGGCATGGAACCGCTGCTGCCTGTCTCCCTGTGGTGGTTGGGGGGGGGGGGGGGGGGGCTTGGGTGCGGCTGGTGGTGGTACTGGCAGATGTTGCTGCTGCTGCTGCTGAGCCTGAGACACCAGCAGGCTGTGGGACCTGCCTACTGCTGCCAATGCTTGCAATGATGCACCTCCTTGCAAGGCCCACAAGCGCATCCTCCTCCTCCTCCTCAGAGCTGCTGATGACGACATCCCCTGGAGGTGGTGGCACCCAGTCTCTGTCTGTCACCGTGTCATCATCATCCTCCCCCTCCTGAAACATGTCCTGCTGGGATGATGACCCCCCAAACTCCTCTCCTGATGCATGGATGGGCTGCTTGACTGTTGCCACAGTCTTGCTGTCCAATCCCTCATCCCCCAAAGTGCCCATCAGCATCTCCTCCTCAAAATCGCCAACAACAGCAGACAATACCCTGATGGTGCCTGGGGTAAAAAGACTGATGAGTGACAGGTCGGCGACTGACGGTGAACTGACCTTCTCCCCAGGCCCTGCTGGGCGGCTGCTGCGAACAGGGGTGTTGGTGGTGGTGGTGGGGGTGAGGGTGGAGGCCTCGGATGCAGAGCTGATGGCGGGCTGCTCATCCTCCGTCATCAGTTTCACCACAGTGTCTGCATCCTTTTCCTCAATGGGACGTTTCCGACCCGGCTGGAGGAAAATCGGAGCAGGTGCTACACGCTGCTGCTGCTGTGTCTCTGCAGCGTGAGTTGCAGATGCTCCTGCTGGGCGGCGCCCAAGGCGTCCACGGCCAGTGGCTATGGGAGGAATGTTAGCCACTGACGCTGCTGCTGTGGAACTGTGCATGATGGCGCGGCCGCGCCCGCGGCTTGCCACAATGCTGCTCCCTCTCCTCCTGATTCCCTTGCTGCCCTTCCCCTTGCCCAAACCGCGCTGGCTGCCACTTCCAGACATCTTCGATGTTTTGGGCGTAAACACAAAAATTTTTTGTAAAGGGCGGGTGAAAAGTGGGGTACTTTAATGGAGTGGGTTGGTGGGTGAGGTGACTGAGTGAGTGTCCCGCCTCCCTAGTACAGTAAGTAAGTAGTAACAGTCAGGAAGTACAACTAGCAGTTCCAATAATCAGTAGTAATCACAAGGAAATAGAGTGTGTGTACACTACAGACAGTGAGTGCACGCACGCGCAAACACGCGCAGGAGCTGGCCTATGAACATAGAGTGAGTGAGTGTCCCTAGTACAGTAAGTAAGTAGTAACAGTCAGGAAGTACAACTAGAAGTTACAATAATCAGTAGTAATCACAACAAGGAAATAGAGTGTGTGTACACTACAGACAGTGAGTGCACGCACGCGCAAACACGCGCAGGAGCTGGCCTATGAACAGAGACTGAGTGAGTGTCCCTAGTACAGTAAGTAAGTAGTAACAGTCAGGAAGTACAACTAGAAGTTACAATAATCAGTAGTAATCACAAGGAAATAGAGTGTGTGTACACTACAGACAGTGAGTGCACGCACGCGCAAACAAGCGCAGGAGCTGGCCTATGAATAGAGAGTGAGTGAGTGTCCCTAGTACAGTAAGTAAGTAGTAACAGTCAGGAAGTACAACTAGAAGTTACAATAATCAGTAGTAATCACAAGGAAATAGAGTGTGTGTACACTACAGACAGTGAGTGCACGCACGCGCAAACACGCGCAGGAGCTGGCCTATGAACAGAGACTGAGTGAGTGTCCCTAGTACAGTAAGTCAGTAGTAACAGTCAGGAAGTACAACTAGCAGTTACAATAATCAGTAGTAATCACAAGGAAATAGAGTGTGTGTACACTACAGACAGTGAGTGCACGCACGCGCAAACACGCGCAGTAGCTGGCCTATGAACAGAGAGTGAGTGAGTGTCCCTAGTACAGTAAGTAAGTAGTAACAGTCAGGAAGTACAACTAGAAGTTACAATAATCAGTAGTAATCACAAGGAAATAGAGTGTGTGTACACTACAGACAGTGAGTGCACGCACGCGCAAACATACGCAGGAGCTGGCCTATGAACAGAGAGTGAGTGAGTGTCCCTAGTACAGTAAGTAAGTAGTAACAGTCAGGAAGTACAACTAGAAGTTACAATAATCAGTAGTAATCACAAGGAAATAGAGTGTGTGTACACTACAGACAGTGAGTGCACGCACGCGCACACACGTGCAGGAGCTAGCCTATGAACAGTGACTGAGTGAGTGTCCCTCCCTACTACAGTAAGTAAGAAGTAACTGTCAGGAAGTACAACTAGAATTTACAATAATCAATCAGTAATCAGAAGGAAATAGAGTGTGTGTACAGTACACAGACAGTGAGTGCACACACACACGCATGAGCTAGTAGCCTATGAACAGTGACAGTGAGTGTCCTAGTACAGTTACAGTATATAACTACAATACAAAATACAATCACTAAGTAGTAAAGGACAGCAGAAATACTGTCTAATACTATCTAATACTGTCTAATACTGTCTAATACTAATGAGAAATAAACTAACAGAGGACAGGAGGACAGCTGCCCACACAGGCAGGCCCTGAGGCCTAAAGCTGTAAGCTTGCCTGCAGCAGCTGGCCTGTCTCTATGTAACACAAAAGCTACTAACTAAAATACAATGTCTATCTAACTAACAACAATATAGGTGTGTATAGGAGGTGTATGTGAGCAAAAACGCTAGGTAAATGACCACAATAGAGCTCTTGCTAAGCCAACGCACAAAGGAGCAGATCTCTCTCTGTACAAGTCTCAGGCAAGGACGGAAAAACCTAACATGGCGGCCGCTATTTATAGGGTAGGGGCTGGCCAGGGTCCCCCTCTGTGATTGGCTGCCGTCAGAGGGCCTGGGAGCCCTCTGATTGGCTCTAAGGACATCAATCTGGGCTATGACGGTATTCGAGCTCGGTATTCGAGCTCGAATACCGTCGTTTGCTCGAATAGCTCGAATAGTGAATGGGCTATTCGAGTTTACTCGAATAGCCCATTCGAATAGCTGCAGCTATTCGGAGCTCGAATACCGAGCTCGAATAGCTGAAAAAGAGCTCGAATATTCGAGCTACTCGAATATTCGAGCTCTGCTGAGCACCAATGAGTAAGATATTTGGTGCGCAGATGAGCAATGGTCTCAAAGGTGGAGGACACACATTTGTTGTATTTAAACACCAGAGTATCAGGGTCCAAGCTGGAGTCAGTCAATTCATCAAAGCTAAGGTTATCTCGGATATGTTGAGGTGTTAGCCCTTTTAAGCGGCGATATTTTATTTGATTCTTGACCTGGGGCTTGATTCACAAAGCGGTGCAAAGTGTTTGCACGCCTGTGAAAAGCCCTTTATCACGCCTAAACTCAGTTTAGGCGTGATAAGAAGAAACTCGCGCGATCTCCCGCGCGCAAAGTTTTGCACCGCACTGCGCGCGCAGTGTACCATGCTTCGCGCGCAGCGTCCATTGAGCCGTATGGGACTTTGCGCGCGCAGCGCGGTGCGCTACGCACGCAAAACTTTGCGCGCTGGAGCTTCGCGTGAAGAGCAGCACAAATCGGTGATAACTCAGCTTTGCACGGCTTATCACGCCTAAAGTCTTTTAGGCGTGATAACTGAGTTATCACCACTTTGTGAATCAGGGCCCTGGTGTTTAAAAGCTGGTATTGAGAGGGAGAAGTGGATAGTGTGATGGTCTGACTAGGCAACAGGATTAATTTCCACATTGGCTATTGACAGCCCAGTATGGAATATAAGGTCCAGAGTGTGGCCTTTCCTGTGAGTAGCAGAGCTGATTGATTGGAGGAAGCCCAGTTCATGTAAGGCACGAGGTAGCTCTATTCCAAGTTTTGAAGAGGAGTCATCCACCCATGTATTGAAATCTCCAAGAACAATCCATCTGGGGTGTTCCAGTGTTAGGTTGCATAGGAGGTCTACAAGTTCCTTAAGGAAGTCTGAGTGTTTTTCTGGTGGGCGGTAGATCAGCAATATGTTAATGTTTTTCTCAGCTGAAAGTTGCACCCCCAAGCATTCAAATGAGTTGGTAGGACCTACAGTAAGTGGTCTGATTTTCAAAGCTGATCTAAAGCAAAGTGCAACCCCTCCTCCCCTGCATTCTTTCCTGTTGCAGTATATCACGGAATAGTTTGTTGGCACGGCAGCCTCCAGGGTGGGGCCAACTGGTTCAGAAAGCCAGGTTTCAGTCAGGCAGGCCAGATCACAAGACTCTATTAGATCATGTATGATTGCTGTTTTGTTGTTTATTGATCTGACGTTGCAGAGGACAGCCTTGATGGGGCTACCCTGGGAGCTAGGGTCTGAGATTGATGACTCCAGGACAGAACAGTCTCCAGATGTGTGGCTGTCATCTCTGCTGGATTGTGCTGGAGCTATTAGGGTTGTTGGCTGGGTGTACTCTGTAGATTTTGTCACAGAGTTATTTTGGTTCTGCGGTGAAGAATATCTTTTCCCACGTCCTCTCGAGCCTCTCTTTGTCTTTCTGAAGATTCCAACAGACTTCAGTAGAATTATTGTGGATTTGTCAATTGGATAGATATTTCTTGGTTGGTATACAGCTAGAAGTCTCTCTGCTGAATATTGATGTTTACACTAGTGGTGCTCAAATACCCCTTTTTAAAATTTGAGTTTGGTCGAATTCGAATAGTAAATTATTCAAGGTCAGTCGAATATTCGAGTCGAATAATTTTTACTATTCGATTCGACCTCGGACTTCGAGCTCACTATTCGAGTCGGTATTCGAGCTCATTATTCGAGCTGACTATTCGAATTGGCCTTAAATAGCTTTCAACACTTGTTTTGAGGGTGAATGATGCAAGAAACATCTTTTTTTCCAAGTAACAACAGCAAGTGATTATGTGGGGATGTTCCTTTAAAAAAAAAAAAAAAGGTGGAAAGAGAAGTTGTGTCCAGAATTTTGTGCAGTACTGTATATACTTCTTCTTCTTCTTCTTCTTCTTCTTCTTCTTCTTCTTCTTCTTCTTCTTCTTCTTCTTCTTCTTCTTCTTCTTCTTCTTCTTCTTCTTCTTTATCTTCTATCTTCTTCTTCTATATCTTCTTCTTCTATATCTTCTTCTTCTATATCTTCTTCTATATCTTCTTTTTCTTCTATATTGTCTTCTTCTTCTTCATCTTCTTCATCTTCCTCATCATCATCTTCTTCATCTTCTTCATCATCATCTTCTTCTTCTTCTTCTTCATCTTCTTCTTCTTCATCTTCTTTATCTTCTTCATCTTCTTCTTCTTCATCTTCTTCTGCATCTTCTTCATCTTCTTCATCTTCTTCTTCTTCATCTTCTTCATCTTCTTCTTCATCTTCTTCATCTTCTTCATCTTCTTCTTCTTCTTCTTCTTCTTCTTCTTCTTCTTCTTCTTCATCTTCTTCTTCTTCTCCTTATTCTTCTTCTTCTTCATCTTCTTCTTCTTCATCTTCTTCATCTTCTTCTTCATCTTCTTCTTCTTCATCTTCTTCATCTTCTTCTATATCGTCTTCTTCTTCACTTATTTCTCTTTTCAATTTTTTTTTTTACAGAAATGCAGCTATTTTTGAGCGTAACAAATAGCTGGTGGCGCACGCATGTTGGAAGCGCCATTGTATGTGCTCCCTGGCAGTGGAAACACACAGACAGCAGGAGGTAAATTCAGCAGCAGGAGGAGGAGGATGAGTGTGTGGCAGCAGGCAGTCAATGAGGCAGGCAGCGTGACATAATAGCCCTGGTACCTAGCGGTGATACCAGGGCTGTAAATAAACACAACAGGAGGTCCCAGACAGCGGTCGTGCAGCCCACATTGTGTCCAATACACAACTGGGACAACACAGTTTTCAACCCGGGCACCTCAGAAAAATTAAACCTTTTTTTTTTTTTTATGGTTTTTTGGTTTTGTTTGTACAACCAATTACACAGATATATAGCTATTGTTTGACGTAATAGCTGGTGGCAGTGTGGCAGCAGAAGGTAATTCTGTGTACCCTGGCAGTGGGAAACACAAACAGACAGCAGCAGCAGGAGGAATGGAGGAGTAGTGTGAGTGTGGCAGCAGGCAGGCAGCGTGACATATTAGCCCTGGTACCTAGCGGTGATACCAGGGCTGTAAATAAACACAACAGGAGGTCCCAGACAGCGGTCGTGCAGCCCACATCGTGTCCAATACACAACTGGGACAACACAGTTTTCAACCCGGGCACCTCAGAAAAATTAAACCTTTTTTTTTTTTAAATGTTTTTTTGGTTTTGTTTGTACAACCAATTACACAGATATATAGCTATTGTTTGACGTAATAGCTGATGGCAGAGTGGCAGCAGAATGTAATTCTGCAATTTCTGTGTACCCTGGCAGTGGGAAACACAGACCGACAGCAGCAGCAGCAGGAGGAATGGAGGAGTAATGTGAGCAGCTATTGTTTGACGTAATAGCTGGTGGCAGTGTGGCAGCAGAAGGTAATTCTGTGTACCCTGGCAGTGGGAAACACAGACCGACAGCAGCAGCAGGAGGAATGGAGGAGTAGTGTGAGTGTGGCAGCAGGCAGGCAGCGTGACATAATAGCCCTGGTACCTAGCGGTGATACCAGGGCTGTAAATAAACACAACAGGAGGTCCCAGACAGCGGTCGTGCAGCCCACATCGTGTCCAATAAACAACTGGGACAACACAGTTTTCAACCCGGGCACCTCAGAAAAATTAAACCTTTTTTTTTTAATGTTTTTTTGGTTTTGTTTGTACAACCAATTACACAGATATATAGCTATTGTTTGACGTAATAGCTGGTGGCAGAGTGGCAGCAGAATGTAATTCTGTGTACCCTGGCAGTAGGAAACACAGACCGACAGCAGAAGGGCAGTACACAGCAGCCCACTGTAGGTGTAAAATGTGTGGCTGCAGGCGACGTAATAGTCAAACTGAACCAGGCTGGCTTAGTGAGCAGAAGCCAGGAGGTGGTAAAGAGTGGTAAGGCACATTAACGATGGTTCTTAGCCAGTTCATGTCCCCCTCTCGCCGATAACAGGGGCCAGGAACTCGCCTTCCACCCACGCCTGGTTCATCTTGAGAAACGTCAGTCTGTCCACAGACTTGTGAGACAGACGTGAGCATTTCTTGGTGACCACGCCACCAGCTGCACTGAAGCAGCGCTCGGACAGCACGCTGGAAGGGGGGCAGGACAGCACTTCCAGGGCGTACTGCGCAAGCTCGCTCCAGATCTCCAGGCGCTTGACCCATTACTCCATGGGATCAACAGGGGCATCGCTGTCAAGCCCGCTGTAGGACCCCATGTAGTCAGCCACCATGCGGGTCAGGCGCTGGCTGTGACCGGAGGAGGATGCTGCTGCATCATGCACCTCCTCTCTAGTCACTGCTGCCGGAGCCTCTACAGTCCTGTAGAGCTCGTGGCTGAGAGACAGCAGGTCTGTGGGGCGCTTGCTGCTGGATGCAGGCACCTGCTGCTGCCTCTGTGCTGGCTGCTGGACAGTGGGGGTGGAAGGCTGGGGGAAGGCTTCCTCCAAGCGCTCAACAAGGGCCTGCTGCAAGCTCCTTATTTGTTGCGCTGGGTCTCCTCCTGCAGGCGGCAGGAACTGGCTCAACTTCCCCTTGAGGCGTGGGTCCAACATCATGCTGATCCAGATGTCCTCCCTCTGCTTCATCTGGATCACCCTGGGGTCCTTGCGCAGGCACGCCAGCATGTGCGCTGCCATTGGGAAGAGGCGGGCCACGTGTGCTGGCACATCGACGGCAGTGCTGTCCTCCTCATCCTCCTCCTCTGCCGCCTCATCCTCTCTCCACCCCCGCACCAACTCAGCTGCGCTGTGCTGATCCCCCTCATCAGCAGCAAGGTCAGGGACCTCCACCAAGTCCTCCTCCTCCTCCCCCTCAGAGGTGGACTGTGCAGCTGCTTGCCGCTCCTGCTGGTCCAAGGCTGCCGCTCCCTGTTCCAGCAAAGCATCGAGGGCCCTGTTCAGCAGACAAACCAGGGGCACCCACTCGCACACCATAGCATGGTCCCTGCTCACCATGTTAGTGGCCTGCAGAAAGGGAGCCAGCACTAAGCACACCTGCTGCATGTGCCTCCAGTCATCATCGGGGACGATGGACGGGATGTTGCTGGTCTTGTCCCTTCTCCGAGCGGCGGAAACAGTGGCCAGGGCAAGGTACTGGTTGACAGCGTGCTTCTGTTCAACCAGACGCTCCAACATCGCCAGGGTGGAGTTCCAGCGAGTCGGAACGTCAAGGATCAGCCGATGGCGTGGCAGCTCCAGCTTATTTTGCACGTCTTCCAGGCTCGCACAGGCTGCAGCCGAGCGCCGGAAGTGACGCACAACGTTCCTTGCCGTTTCCAGCAGTTCGCCCATCCCCCGGTAGGTGCGCAAGAACTTTTGCACCACCAGGTTCAGCACGTGGGCAAGACAGGGGATGTGGGTCAGGTTTCCCCTGTCTATTGCGGCAACCAGATTGGCCCCATTGTCGGCCACCACCTCTCCGACTCTGAGGCCTCTGGGGGTCAGCCAAATCCTCTCCTGCTCCTGGAGTTTGGCCAACACATGGGTTGCCATCAGCTTGGTCTTTCCAAGGCTGACCAAGTGCAGCAGCGCTTGGCAGTGGCGGGCCTTCACGCTGCTGCTGAGGCGGGGGGTTTGGCCAGGTGTGCCGGAGGATGGCAGAGGATCGGAGGAACCTGCTGCAGTTCCCCTGACCCTGCGGGGGGGCACCACCCACTGTGTTGCTGCTGCTGTGCCCGCTGCTGCTCTCCCATCCTCACCCCTTCCACCAAGCTGACCCAGTGGACAGTGAAAGACAGGTAGCGGCCTGTCCCGAAGCGGCTGCTCCAGGAGTCCATGGTGACGTGGACCCTTTCACCAACCGCGTGCTCCAGCCCTCGCTCCACATTGGCCATCACAAAGCGGTGCAGTGCAGGAATGGCCTTGCGGGCGAAGAAGTGTCTGCTGGGGAGCTGCCAGTCTGGGTGTGAGAAAGCGCGGAGGAGCCGCCGCCATGAGCCAGCGGCGGGCGGCTCCTTCCGCACACAGGAACTTCTCGCACGGAGAGGCAGCCGCCTCCTCGCATCATGAGGCGGCTGCCTCCGTGCATCAGGCCGCAGAACGCGGCGAAACCGCCGCGCTGAATGCGGCAGATAGCCAGCAGATCCCCGCTGCGGGGACACCGCAGAACGGGGCTGCTGTTGCTGGGACTCATAGTCCCACAAGATTCAGAGTGACGCGCGCGCGCGCACTCAAACATAATTTATTACTCTCAGGGGAGAGTCAGCTGACCAGGCAGGTCAGCTGACCATAGCTTCACTCCTCATTGGTCCAGCACTTAGGGAGGTGCTGGAGAGGGGATATGTGTATATATACTGCTGGCTGTTCATTTGTTCCTTGTCTGGCGTTGCGTTCACATACGTGGGAGCACCCAGATCCGTTAGTCAGATCCGTTAGTGTGCCGGGACCAGCTGGAGCTGTAATCCTACACTAAGATAGATTTGTTGATAGCTTAAAGTACTAGTTTGATTGTGATATTTGTTATGACTTCTTGCCTGCCTTGACTACTCTTCTGAACTTTGATCTTGTACCTCGTTATCTCTGATACACCGTTGCCGAACCCCGGCTCGCTCCTAGACTCTGTTTCTGCCTCCTGATTCTGTACCCCGATATACCTGATACCCCGTTGCCGAACCCTGCCTGTACTTTGACTCCGTCTCTGCCTCTCGATCTTGTACTTTATCTGTCTGTGTGTGTACGACCTGGCTTGTCCGACCTCGAGAACCGACCTCATCATTGGAGGAGGTTCTTCGTTCTGTTAGTAACCCTTCCGCCTGAGGGTGACTTTCAGAAGATACTTCCTGCTAGCAGTCTGACTCCTCCCGTCTTGGAGAGCTCAGGGTTGCGGAAGTAATCTGTACAGTACGTCTTACTGTACTGAGGCCTAGTCCTCTAAGTGTTACTGTTACACCAAAACACTACACTCTACTCCGGTGAACAGAGGTTAGCTGGTATATTGGATTATCGGTGATACTGCAGATCACACATAATCTGGTATACGTCTGTATTCCCCGTGACGCTGCAGGTCACCGGTAATCAGACCTCTCTGTGCTTCACCGAGCGTTACAGAACGCCAGACCAAAAATACCGATGGAACGCACTGATCCTCTGACTGTGCTTGCCACTTCGGTGGATAGCATCCATCAAGCACTAGGTCAGCACAAAGCCTTAATTGATGCCTTATCAGGCTCTGTGAGAACCCTCCAGACATCAGTCGATTCAGTGCGATCCCCTCCTAGTGACGACATCCGTATGCCTGTCCCTGAGAAATTTTCCGGCCACAAGTCGGACTTCCGGAATTTCAGGAGTAGAGTATTGTCGTATTTTGAATTGAGACCCCGATCCTCGGGGACTGAGGCCCAACGGGTCATCTTTATTAAAACCTTATTGACTGGGGACTCCCAGTCCTGGGCATATAACCTGCCTGCTACCGATATCGCTCTGACTTCGGTAGACGAGTTCTTTAAGGCCATGGCCATAATCTACGACGACCCTGACCTTGCTGTGACCTCAGAGCGGAAACTCAAGCTTTTGCGGCAAGGCAGAGGGTCGGTCGAGGATTATGCGGCGGAGTTCCGTAGGTGGTCAATCACCTCTAGATTTGATAACTTCGCTCTTATGGATTATTTTCTGTCTGGATTGACGGAGGAGGTCTCTGACTTAATGTTGACAGTACCAGAGCCCAAGACAGTTGATGAGGCCATATCATCGGCCATTCGTGTAGATCGCAGGCTACGCCATCAGAAGCAGGCTAGGGGAAGTCACCGTGTCAGGGTGACTTCGTATACGGCACCGGTTGCTGCAGCCTCTGAACCAGCACCTCCGCCTGTCTCACCCTTTCTGGCCTTGCCTCCACCAGAGCCGATGCAAATTGGTCGTTCAAAATTGACCCAGGTGGAGCGAAGGCGGAGGATGACGGAACAACTGTGCCTATACTGTGCAGAGGCAGGGCATAGGGTGCGAAACTGCCCCAATAGGGCGGGAAACGGGTCTGCCTAGGAGTAGTGGGGGGTGACACCCTAGGCACACAGACTTCACCCCTTAGGGAAAAAAAATTACTTCTCCCATGTACGGTCACATGGGAAGATAAATCTGTTGCCACTGAAGCCTTCATTGATTCCGGCTCAGCGGCTAACTTTATGAATTTTGAGTTTGCTCAGGAGTTGGGGTTACCACTCACTCCCGTGAGACCCCCCATCCAGGTCACGGCAGTTGACGACTCCCCTTTGCAGCGGAACTGTCCCCTGTCACAGACTCCGTTTGTGGGACTCACCATAGGGGTTTTACACGGGGAGCAGTTACAGTTTTATGTGTTGCAGATGTCCACCTCCACTATTATCCTAGGCATGCCTTGGTTGCAGGTACATTCCCCACAGATAGACTGGGCCACAGGACAGTTGACGGCATGGTCACCTCACTGTTTCCAGCAGTGTTTGGGGAGACTAACGTTGGGTCTAACCAAGGTACAGGTGGAAGGTGTACCAAAGCAATATGCAGATTATGCCGATGTATTTTGTCCCAAGGCCGCGGATAAGTTGCCCCCGCATCGTTCCTTCGACTGTCCCATTGATCTTCGTTCCGGTTGTGTGCCTCCTCGAGGTCATTTATATAACTTGTCTGGCCCCGAGAAACTTGCCATGCAGGAATACATTCGTGAGAACTTGGCAAAGGGCTTCATTAGGCCGTCCCGGTCGCCCGCTGGGGCAGGTTTCTTTTTTGTCAAAAAGAAAGATGGGGGGTTACGGCCTTGCATCGATTATCGAGGTCTCAATAAAATCACTGTGAAGAATCGCTACCCGTTACCACTTATTGACGATTTGTTCACACAGGTCACTGAGGCTAGCATATTTTCTAAACTGGATTTACGGGGGGCATACAACCTGGTGCGTATAAGGAAGGGCGATGAATGGAAGACGGCCTTCAATACCCCCGATGGGCACTACGAGTATAGGGTGATGCCCTTCGGGTTGTGTAATGCCCCGGCCGTCTTCCAGGAACTCATCAATGAGGTGTTTCGGGAGGTATTGGGAAAGTTCGTTCTAGTCTATCTTGACGACATTCTCATTTTTTCTAACAACCTCTCGGAACACAGAACCCATGTCAGGATGGTGTTAGACAAACTGAGGCAAAATTTGTTATACGCCAAGCTCGAAAAATGTATTTTCGAGGTCACGTCGGTTGCGTTTTTGGGGTACATAATCTCCACCTCAGGTTTGTCTATGGACCCTGCCAAGGTTTCCGCGGTCCTGGAGTGGCCACAGCCGGTGGGGTTAAAATCATTGCAACGGTTCTTGGGGTTTGCGAACTATTATAGAAGGTTTATAAAGGGGTATTCCACAGTGGTCGCTCCTCTCACTAGCCTTACTAGAAAAGGGGCAGACACCACTCATTGGCCTCCCGAGGCAGTACAGGCTTTTTCTAAGTTAAAGGGGTTGTTCTGTTCAGCTCCCATACTCAGACACGTTGACACCTCCGTTCCATTTATTGTTGAGGTGGACGCCTCAGAGATCGGGGTGGGGGCTGTGCTGTCCCAGCGTTCTGGTCTCCAGGGTAGACTACACCCGTGTGCCTATTTTTCCCGAAGGTTCTCTCCGGCAGAGAGAAACTATGACATAGGCAACAGGGAACTCTTAGCCATCAAGTTGGCCTTCGAAGAGTGGCGTCACTGGCTAGAAGGAGCGGAGCACACTATCACAGTTTATACCGACCACAAGAACCTAGAATACATCGAGGGGGCTAAAAGATTGAGCCCAAGGCAGGCTCGATGGTCACTATTCTTCTCGAGATTTACATTTTTGATCACTTATACACTGTTCCCCACAAAAGTCTGGTGCAAAAGATGAGGATGCAAGGACTGGGGAAGAGTCTGTGTGCTTGGATAGGGAACTGGCTAATGGACAGAAAACAAAGAGTTGTGGTCAATGGATCATACTCAAAATGGGAGACTGTTAGCAGTGGGGTCCCACAGGGGTCTGTACTGGGTCCAGTGCTCTTCAATTTATTTATTAATGACCTAGTGGATACAGTAGTGAGCAATGTTGCTATTTTTGCAGATGATACAAAATTGTGCAGAATCATCAACTCTAAGGAAGATAGTGTTATATTGCAACAGGATCTGGATAGGATGGCTATATGGGCACATACATGGCAGATGAAATTCAATGTTGACAAATGTAAAGTCATGCATTTTGGTCGTACCAATGGTCTAACACCATACAAAATAAATGGGATACAGTTGGGGACATCAAACTTGGAGAAGGACTTAGGAGTACTCATCGACAACAAGTTAAATAATCGTACTCAATGCCAAGCCGCTGCAGCTAAAGCTAACAAAATTTTGGGATGCATTAAAAGGGAAATAAAAACTCGAGATGCTAGCATAATATTGCCCCTGTTTAACTCTCTAGTAAGGCCACATCTGGAATATGGAATTCAGTTCTGGGCACCACATTACAAAAAAGATATTGCAGTTCTAGAGCAGGTGCAGAGACGAGCAACAAAATTGATACGTGGGATGGAAGGTCTCACTTACCAAGAAAGGTTAGATAAACTGGGTTTATTTAGTCTAGAGAAAAGACGCCTTAGAGGAGATCTAATTAACATGTATAAATACATCAGAGGGCAATATAATAGCTTGGCGGATGAGCTTTTTGTCCCTAGGCCTTCTCAAAGGACTAGAGGACATGATCTGCGCATGGAGGAAAAACGTTTTAGCCATTTATTTAGGAAAGGGTTCTTTACAGTAAGAGTGATTAAGATGTGGAATGCATTGCCACAGGAAGTCGTTATGGCAAACTCTATACCTGCATTTAAAGGGGGCTTAGATGCTTTCCTTGTGTTGAATGACATCCATGGCTACAATTACTAGGTAATGCCAATGATGTTGATCCAGGGATTTTATCTGATTGCCATCTGTAGTCGGGAAGGAATTTTTACCTTGTAAGGGTTTTTTCGCCTTCCTCTGGATCAACAGGGATATGTGAGGGAGCAGGCTGGTGTTGTACTTTGTACTGGTTGAACTCGATGGACGTATGTCTTTTTTCAACCAAAGTAACTATGTAACTATGTAACTATACGCCAGGGAGTAAGAATACCAAGGCAGACGCTCTTTCTAGGTGTTTTGAGCCAGAGACAGCACAGCCCCCTGTTCCTGAGACCATTGTCCCACGAAATGTGGTCTTAGCCGCCACCGAGACTTGGGAGGACTGGGAAGAGACTTTGAGTCCTTTTCAGCAGGATATCCCAGAGGGGAAACCAGACGGGGTGTTATTTGTTCCGTTACCCTTCCGTCTCCAGATCTTGGAGATGGTTCACTCCCATAAGAATGCGGGACATCCAGGAGCATCTAGGACGCAGGATCTTGTGGCCAGATGTGCTTGGTGGCCTTCGCTAGCCGCTGACTGTAAAGAATTTGTCAGGGAATGTGCGGTGTGCGCAAGAAGCAAGCCCTCCCGGCTGGCATCTGTAGGTACCTTGCAGCCTTTACCCACCCCGAGCGAACCATGGACCCATTTGTCCATGGATTTCGTGGGGGAGCTTCCCAGATCTGAAGGCATGTCAGTTATTTGGGTGGTGGTCGACCGTTTTAGCAAGATGGCCCACTTCGTGCCTTTGAAAGGACTCCCCTCGGCCCAGGAACTGGCCGATTTATTTATCATCCATATCTTCAGGCTACATGGCATTCCAGAGGACATAGTATCTGATCGGGGAGTTCAGTTTATTTCGAAATTTTGGAGGGCATTTTGTCACTTGATGGGCATGAAATTGTCATTTTCCTCAGGGTATCACCCACAGACAAATGGCCAGACGGAGAGGGTCAACCAGTCGCTGGAGCAATTTTTGAGATGCTACGTTGCTGAGGCACAGAATGATTGGGTGAAATATTTACCTTATGCAGAATTTGCCCACAATAACTTAAAGAGTTCGTCCTCAGGTTTCTGCCCATTTCAGATTGTGACCGGTAAACTGCCTAAATTCTCCCCACTGCCAGTTGCGGCCACTCCGTTCCCAGCCTTGGAGATGTGGCTGAGATCATTTAAGGACATGTGGTGGATCATCAAAAATAACCTTGTAAAGGCATTCCAGAGTCAGAAAAGTCAGGCTGACAAGAGACGCTCGTTGGAATGGAAATTCCAACCAGGAGATTTGGTTTGGGTGTCAACCCGTCACCTGACCCTGAAACAACCCTCGGACAAACTTGGTCCCAGGTTCATGGGTCCGTTTCCAGTTACTAGGAAGATTAACAATGTCACATACTCCGTTGATCTTCCCATCAGTATGCGTGGAGTGAGGTCTTTCCACGTATCGCTTCTCAAACCTGCAGTCCAGGTGGGTCCCGCCCCCCCTCCTCCTGTCTTAGTCAATGCCCAACCCGAGTATGAAGTGGAAAAGATTATAGATTCACGTACGGTACAGAACTCGGTGCAGTATCTCGTACAATGGAAGGGGTACGGCATTGAGGAGAGACAATGGGTACCGGGGAATCGCATGCATGCGGACGAGTTAGTGAAAGAATTTCATACTGTACATCCAGAAAAACCTGGAAGGAGCTGTCCGGAGTCCACTCCTCGGGGGGGGGGGGGTACTGTGAGAAAGCGCGGAGGAGCCGCCGCCATGAGCCAGCGGCGGGCGGCTCCTTCCGCACACAGGAACTTCTCGCACGGAGAGGCAGCCGCCTCCTCGCATCATGAGGCGGCTGCCTCCGTGCATCAGGCCGCAGAACGCGGCGAAACCGCCGCGCTGAATGCGGCAGATAGCCAGCAAATCCCCGCTGCGGGGACACCGCAGAACGGGGCTGCTGTTGCTGGGACTCATAGTCCCACAAGATTCAGAGTGACGCGCGCGCGCGCACTCAAACATAATTTATTACTCTCAGGGGAGAGTCAGCTGACCAGGCAGGTCAGCTGACCATAGCTTCACTCCTCATTGGTCCAGCACTTAGGGAGGTGCTGGAGAGGGGATATGTGTATATATACTGCTGGCTGTTCATTTGTTCCTTGTCTGGCGTTGCGTTCACATACGTGGGAGCACCCAGATCTGTTAGTCAGATCCGTTAGTGTGCCGGGACCAGCTGGAGCTGTAATCCTACACTAAGATAGATTTGTTGATAGCTTAAAGTACTAGTTTGATTGTGATATTTGTTATGACTTCTTGCCTGCCTTGACTACTCTTCTGAACTTTGATCTTGTACCTCGTTATCTCTGATACACCGTTGCCGAACCCCGGCTCGCTCCTAGACTCTGTTTCTGCCTCCTGATTCTGTACCCCGATATACCTGATACCCCGTTGCCGAACCCTGCCTGTACTTTGACTCCGTCTCTGCCTCTCGATCTTGTACTTTATCTGTCTGTGTGTGTACGACCTGGCTTGTCCGACCTCGAGAACCGACCTCATCATTGGAGGAGGTTCTTCGTTCTGTTAGTAACCCTTCCGCCTGAGGGTGACTTTCAGAAGATACTTCCTGCTAGCAGTCTGACTCCTCCCGTCTTGGAGAGCTCAGGGTTGCGGAAGTAATCTGTACAGTACGTCTTACTGTACTGAGGCCTAGTCCTCTAAGTGTTACTGTTACACCAAAACACTACACTCTACTCCGGTGAACAGAGGTTAGCTGGTATATTGGATTATCGGTGATACTGCAGATCACACATAATCTGGTATACGTCTGTATTCCCCGTGACGCTGCAGGTCACCGGTAATCAGACCTCTCTGTGCTTCACCGAGCGTTACACTGGGGCTGCACAAGCAAGCAGCGCACGCATGTCGCTCCCCTCCTGCACAAGCGTGTACGGCAGGAGTTGGGAGCACATGGCCCGTGCCAGCAAGCCGTTCAGCTGCCGCACGCGACGGCTGCTGGGAGGCAGAGCCCTAACCACCCCCTGGAAGGACTCACTCAAAAGGCTCTGGCGTGGCCTTTTGCTGGCATGGGAATCAGCAGACACAGCAGAGGAGGCCACTGAGGACTGGCTGCCAGAACAGGCCTCAGTGTCGGCGGCAGGAGTTGCAGAGGGGGGAGGAGCAGTGCGTTTCCGCACTCCTGCTGGTGCTGCTGGAGGAGCAGGAGGGCGGGTGGCTGCTGTTGCTGCTGCTGCTGCTGCTGCTGAAGGCTGTGCAGTGATGGGTGTGGTGCCACTGCCAGCACCAGATGCCTTCAGCCTCTGGAACTCCTCATGCTGGTGGAAATGTTTCGCAGCAAGGTGGTTGATGAGTGAGCTGGTGCTGAACTTTAACGGGTCTGCACCTCTGCTCAACTTCCGCTGACAGTGGTTGCAAGTGGCGTACTTGCTGTACACTGTGGGCATGGTGAAAAAACGCCAGATTGGTGACAAAAACGACCCCCTACGGCATGGAACTGCTGCTGCCTGTCTCCCTGTGGTGGTTGGGGGGGGGGGGGGGGGCTTGGGTGCGGCTGGTGGTGGTACTGGCAGATGCTGCTGCTGCTGCTGCTGAGCCTGAGACACCAGCAGGCTGTGGGACCTGCCTACTGCTGCCAATGCTTGCAATGATGCGCCTCCTTGCAAGGCCCACAAGCGCATCCTCCTCCTCCTCCTCAGAGCTGCTGAGGACGACATCCCCTGGAGGTGGTGGCACCCAGTCTCTGTCTGTCACCGTGTCATCATCATCCTCCCCCTCCTGAAACATGTCCTGCTGGGATGATGACCCCCCAAACTCCTCTCCTGATGCATGGATGGGCTGCTTGACTGTCGCCACAGTCTTGCTGTCCAATCCCTCATCCCCCAAAGTGCCCATCAGCATCTCCTCCTCCAAATCGCCAACAACAGCAGACAATTGACGCATCATGCCTGGGCTCAAAAGAGTGCTGAGTGACAGGTCGGCGACTGACGGTGAACTGGCCTCCTCCCCAGGCCCTGCTGGGCGGCTGCTGCGAACAGGGGTGGTGGTGGTGGTGGTGAGGGTGGAGGCCTCGGATGCAGAGCTGATGGCGGGCTGCTCATCCTCTGTCATCAGTTGCACCACAGTGTCTGCATCCTTTTCCTCAATGGGACGTTTCCGACCCGGCTGGAGGAAAATCGGAGCAGGTGCTACACGCTGCTGCTGCTGTGTCTCTGCAGCGTGAGTTGCAGATGCTCCTGCTGGGCGGCGCCCAAGGCGTCCACGGCCAGTGGCTATGGGAGGAATGTTAGCCACTGACGCTGCTGCTGCTGCTGCTGCGGAACTGTGCATGGTGGCGCGGCCGCGCCCGCGGCTTGCCACAATGCTGCTCCCTCTCCTCCTGATTCCCTTGCTGCCCTTCCCCTTGCCCAAACCGCGCTGGCTCCCACTTCCAGACATCTTCGATGTTTTGGGCGTAAACACAAAAGTTTTTGAAAAGGGCGGGTGAAAAGTGGGGTACTTTAATGGAGTGGGTTGGTGGGTGAGGTGACTGAGTGAGTGTCCCGACTCCCTAGTACAGTAAGTAAGTAGTAACAGTCAGGAAGTACAACTAGCAGTTACAATAATCAGTAGTAATCACAAGGAAATAGAGTGTGTGTACACTACAGACAGTGAGTGCACGCACGCGCACACACGTGCAGGAGCTAGCCTATGAACAGTGACTGAGTGAGTGTCCCTACTACAGTAAGTAAGTAGTAACTGTCAGGAAGTAGAATTTACAATAATCAATCAGTAATCAGAAGGAAATAGAGTGTGTGTACAGTACACAGACAGTGAGTGAGTGCACGCACACGCAGGAGCTAGTAGCCTATGAACAGTGACAGTGAGTGTCCTAGTACAGTTACAGTATATAACTATTCAGAAGGAAATAGAGTGTGTGTACACAGACAGTGAGTGCAAGCACACGCAGGAGCTAGCCTATGAACAGTGACAGTCAGTGAGTGTCCTAGTACAGTTACAGTATATAACTATTCAGAAGGAAATAGAGTGTGTGTACACAGACAGTGAGTGCAAGCACACGCAGGAGCTAGCCTATGAACAGTGACAGTCAGTGAGTGTCCTAGTACAGTTACAGTATATAACTATTCAGAAGGAAATAGAGTGTGTGTACAGTATACAGACAGTGAGTGCACACACACACGCAGGAGCTAGTAGCCTATGAACAGTGACAGTGAGTGTCCTAGTACAGTTACAGTATATAACTATTCAGAAGGAAATAGAGTGTGTGTACACAGACAGTGAGTGCAAGCACACGCAGGAGCTAGCCTATGAACAGTGACAGTCAGTGAGTGTCCTAGTACAGTTACAGTATATAACTATTCAGAAGGAAATACAGTGTGTGTACACAGACAGTGAGTGCAAGTACACGCAGGAGCTAGCCTATGAACAGTGACAGTCAGTGAGTGTCCTAGTACAGTTACAGTATATAACTATTCAGAAGGAAATAGAGTGTGTGTACAGTACACAGACAGTGAGTGCACACACACACGCAGGAGCTAGTAGCCTATGAACAGTGACAGTGAGTGTCCTAGTACAGTTACAGTATATAACTATTCAGAAGGAAATAGAGTGTGTGTACACAGACAGTGAGTGCAAGCACACGCAGGAGCTAGCCTATGAACAGTGACAGTCAGTGAGTGTCCTAGTACAGTTACAGTATATAACTATTCAGAAGGAAATAGAGTGTGTGTACAGTACACAGACAGTGTGTGCACACACACACGCAGGAGCTAGTAGCCTATGAACAGTGACAGTGAGTGTCCTAGTACAGTCACAGTATATAACTATTCAGAAGGAAATAAAGTGTGTGTACACAGACAGTGAGTGCAAGCACACGCAGGAGCTAGCCTATGAACAGTGACAGTCAGTGAGTGTCCTAGTACAGTTACAGTATATAACTACAATACAAAATACAATCACTAAGTAGTAAAGGACAGCAGAAATACTGTCTAATACTATCTAATACTGTCTAAATACTAATGAGAAATAAACTAACAGAGGACAGGAGGACAGCTGCCCACACAGGCAAGGCCCTGAGGCCTAAAGCTGTAAGCCTGCAGCAGCTGTCTGAGTCTCTCTCTATGTAACACAAAAGCTACTAACTAAAATACAATGTCTATCTAACTAACAACAATATAGGTGTGTATAGGAGGTGTATGTGAGCAAAAACGCTAGGTAAATGACCACAATAGAGCTCTTGCTAAGCCAAAGCACAAAGGAGCAACTCTCTCTCTCTATGCAAGTCTCAGGCAAGGACGGAGAAACGAAACATGGCGGGTAGGGGCTGGCCAGGGTCCCCCTCTGTGATTGGCTGCCGTCAGAGGGCCTGGGAGCCCTCTGATTGGCTCTAAGGACATCAATCTGGGCTATGACGCTATTCGAGCTCTGTATTCGAGCTCGAATAGCGCCGTTTGCTCGAATAGCTCGAATAGTGAATGGGCTATTCGCGTTTACTCGAATAGCCCATTCGAATAGCTGCAGCTATTCGGAGCTCGAATACCGAGCTCGAATAGCTGGAAAAGAGCTCGAATATTCGAGCTACTCGAATATTCGAGCTCTGCTGAGCACCACTGGTTTACACATTAGGATGGACAAAAGACAGCTCAGGGCTCCTGCTGAGATAGGTCCTATTTAGAGTCAAGGTGTGAACTTTGTCAGCTGTGGCTGGTATCCTGCAGAGATCAAAGGGCCTGTATAGACTGAATTGTCCTGACACAGAGATGTATGGATGGACAGCATGAATCTGAAAACACAGTTCTTTGTTTAGGAATTTAAAGATATAATGTATAATATATGTAGAAAAATATAGTCTATTGAGCATAGATGCTGTAGATAATCGATGAAAGTTACTCACAGGATGGGAGAGGGCAGGCACAAAGAGGCAGAAAGTCTTTAAGGTCTCAGGTCAATTCCAAGGAAGGTGTGCAGTGTTCAGCCGTGTGTGATACCAAGGAAGATCCAATCCAGCTTAAATCTTTGCCATCCCAAGTAATCCAGGTGTTCTGAAAGGTTATAGGTGTTGCTGGAGAAGTGCTACATTAGAATCCACTGAAATTTCAGTCCAGTCTTTTCATTAAGAGGTTTAAAGTAGCAGAAATGAGATGTAATGTCTGGAGCAGCCTTAGAGAGCAGCAGCACCAGTCTGGGCGCGCTCTGTGACATAATATTCAATAAAAATGTGTTTTCCTACTTTTTATATGCCATACAGTTATCATATTTTCTTTTGTGCAAAAGTATTATTATTCATTTAGAAATTACTGTACAAGTTCCCAAAGTACAGTTGTATCTGTTCTGAAAGCTGCCATTGCATTTTATTCATAACTGGTGTATTTATATTGTAATGTACCCAGTTATGATTTCTGAGCAGTGTATCAGTTTTGGACACATTAGAAGAAGTTTCTGCACAGTCAGGGAATGTTTACATTCCTCTCTGCTACAATTAAGTGAACACAAGATAATGTTATCCCCAGTTCGGATGCGGATCTCCCTGCATAGAGATTTCTATTGAAAAAGTAAATCCTGTATTTTAACCCATTGAATGCTGTTCTGCTATACAAAAAAATGTGGTAGTACATTATACGCTGTAAATAATCTTTTAGAGCAAAGAAGAAATGATGAGTTTTATACCACTTTAAATTAATACCAGTGAAAATGTTAACACTGCTAGCTGCTGAGTAAATAAAGCCTTGGAAATTTCGGGATATCGGTAGGAAAAATTGTCGAAGGTTTCTATGTAGGTTTTTTTTCTTTCGGGGTAAATAAAGCTTTGATGCATTGCTTCATCTCCTCATTCCTCAGGCTGTAGATGATGGGATTTAGCAGCGGAGTTCCGACTGAGTAGAGCAAGGACAGACTCTTGTCTAGCTTTGCCGAGCGCTGCTGAGAGGGCACTAAATAAATAATGAAGATGGTCCCAAAATAAGTGCAAACTGATAGAAGATGTGAACTGCAGGTGGAGAAAGTCTTCTGTCTGCCAGACCTGGAGGAAATATTGAGGATGGTAAAAAATATGGATACATAGCTTAAAATGATCAACGTGAAGGGAAGAAGACTGAAGGCAACTGTGATAACCATTGATTCCATTTCTACTACGTAAGTATCTGTCAAAGACAGCTGCAAAATTGGAGCCAGGTCGCAAAACAGATGATCAATAGTATTAAAACTGCAGAACCGTAAGTTACAAATGGAGACAGTTAAAATAATCATCACCAGGAATGCAGAAAGCCAGGACCATAATGTGAGATTGTTACGGGTCTTGATGTTCATAAGGGAGGAGTACCTCAAGGGGTTACAAATTGCAAGATATCTGTCGTAGGTCATCACTGTAAGAAGAAGACATTCAGCACACCCCACCGATGCTCCTAAGTAGAACTGAGTCAAACAACTAAACCACGACATGGACCCACCCTCTCTCCAGACGACATACAGCATGTTTGGCATAATTATGGTTGTGAAAAGTATCTCACATGCAGATAAATTCCACAGGAAGAAGTACATGGGGGAATGAAGTTTTCTGTTGTTAGTTATTAAATGGATAATCACAAAATTTCCAGTTAGGCTGATTACATAAAATAAGAGGAACAAAGCAAAAATGATGTCTTTCAGATGTTGGAGATTTCGAAAGCCCAAAAGTATCAGTTCCATTATATCTGTCTTATTCTGTCCGCACATGGCCTGATGGTGGACATCAAAGTTGTGTGATAAATTTGGAAGTAGCCATTTTTATTTTCACACTTGAATTAACACTGGAATGAATCATGCAGCCAGTGGAATACAGAATATCTACTCTTCTCACTTATGAAAGGTATTAGTGGCCTAGGATCAGCACAATGGTCAAGCATGTAGAATTTGTAAAGAAAGAGAGGAGAGGTACAGTCTGAAAGTCCCCATGGGTGGAAATCAACAGTCCTCAACAGTCCTGGCACTGCATACCCCTGAGGCCCTGCTTACAGTTTCAGTCCCTGGCTTACGGGCCTAGTCCGTGAAGTTGGTCAAGTACCGGGTGGATGGGTGAGGGTGGCTTACACTAAGGCTGACTGGCATACTTCCACCTAGATTTAGACCCAGCCTAGAGGGGTGAATAGTTTTGCACACTGACGTTTTTCAGTTATTTTGTCCTACTTCACAATTAACCAAATAATACATCTTCAAAGTTGTAGGGACACCGAAGGAAAGGGAAGGGGGGTGGCATACTTTTGCAATTGTAGTGGAAAGTGGTTGTACATTTAATTTCAGCTATTGAGGTCTGTAGGGGATCAACATCCGTATAGCTTTGTACTGCATGGGGAAATGCAATTCTAAGGAGGGAGTACTATGGGTGATCCTTAATCAGTTATCAACAGTGGCGCAAGTCAAGATGGGGGGCTGATTTAATGCTATCCGCTCTGATTGGAAGCAATTAATTGCTTGCCAAATGAGGCATATTTAGATTTTTTTTCAAAAACTCACCTTTTATTTTATATACAGTATGTGTAAAAAGAGAAACAGAAGTAAAAAAAAATACAAAAAGAACAAAAAACAAAAAAAACAAAAAGAAACAACCTACATAACACATTAACAACCCCTTGCTACTTCCATCTCACTGTCTCACCTGCTAACCCCTTTGTCTTCTACCCTACAACTACCGTCTACTGCACCCACCCCTCTCCCCCTCAGATTGTAAGTTTGCAATGGCAAGGACCTCCCCTTAGTGTTTTTTGTTTCTCCAATACTGTATCATAGGAACAGCTGCTTTAGTGAGTGAGTGTCTCAATTCTTGCATTAGCTATGTATCTATTTGTATGTGTATTGCTGGATGTCCTCATTGTACAGTGTTTTGGAACTTCTCAGGGATCTATGTGTCCCGCTATTGGTTTTGTACCATGCACAGTGCTATGGAAGAGAGTGGCAGTATATAAAAAATAATAATAATAATTTATTTTACAAATAGCGACACACGTACCATAATGTTGATTTTGCTTATAAATTTTGGTTGTATGGTTTACATAAAATGAGCACAAGAACAAGGCACATAATTGAGTGAGGACATCAATGTCTTCTCAGTCTCAGCTCTCCTGTACTGTACAGATCACACCGGCTTTCATGATTTATACTTTTGTTGTGGCCTCATTGCAGCTTTCAAGCCGTCATTATTGAAGAAATCTAAAAATGGGCAAATCCCACAAGGAACCAGTTGCAATTCACATCATTTGCCTGTGGGATTTGAGAAATTAAGTCAACGCACTTTCTGAAAAGATACAACTGGAAATTAAAAACAGAAAAGAATATTACAATAAATAAATGTACAGCATTTATATTTTGTGGAATATGTAGGAAGAAAAAGTTTTTTAAAAGTATTACCTTTAAATGGCTAACTGATAAAGTTAAATGATGCAAGCTTTCCGGGATCTAGTCCCCTTCTTCAGGCATATTTCCAGCTGTTAGCTGAAGTAAAAGGGGACTAGATCGCCCTGAAACCTTGCATGATTTAGAGTGAAACTGAAGCGAAAAAAATATGATATCATGAATTGGTTGTGTAGTACGGATAATTACTAGAACATTAGTAGCAAAGAAAATATTCTCATATTTTAATTTTCAGTTATATCATTTTTTTTTTGAATATAGCATCATTCTCTAATATTTGCAGATTACGCAATACACTCAGCATGCTAAATGATTTCACAGAGCAGGCTTGTGAACTGTTGAACTTCCCTCTGCAGAAAAAAAACAAAATACAGTTACAGGTTCTTGAGATAATACGGTTCAGAAGACAGAGCTCTCTGCAACTTTGAAAGTCGGAGAGATCAGTGGCTCTTTTGCATAGATAACAACTGGAGTTCCTTAACGCTTCCTGTACTGAAAACAATATTAGACTGATATCTCTGCTGCCAATGTTTTATTTCTTAGATGTACTACACATTCAATTCATTATATCATAAGTTTATTTTCACTTCAGATTCCCTTTAACTTTATCAGTTTGCCATTAAATGGCATTACTTTTACAAAACTTTGTGTTTTCTAACTACATAATTTGTTTGGCTACCACGGTGCAGAAACTCTTTTTAATATTCTGTGGAATTATATTGATCTGTTTATATCCAGAAGTTCTCAAAGGAAAAGAAATAAAGCATAAACCTTCTCACATTGCCATCAAACTATATCGAATATTTGTTATGGAAATGTAGCAGTTGTCGGCATATTTTTCATTTCACACTGACTTTCTGTGCTGGGATCGTAGAAAAAGCAAGAAGGCTTCTTTCACACACAGAAGGCTAAATACAGTAAATCCACTACCTGACAACTGCTCCCATGCAGCGGCTGGGCACAGCACAGGCAGTGCAGAGATGACTGTTACATTAAAGTACCACTGAACGGAGGGATTTTATTAATGAAGTAACTGTTGTGTAAGTGGTGCTGCGACATACGTCCAACACCACTCTCAAAGTTATGTGCCCACAGGAGTCTCCATTCTAGGCAGCTAAAATCTTGGGGGGGTGTCAAGTAGCCAGGGGACATAAATGAAATTATTACATTGAATCTAGGTATTGATTCCCCCAAGCATGCCTGGAGGAGAACACCCAGCAGCAGCCATTCAGTCATGCAGCACCCGAAGAACCTCTTTGTGCACCAGACAGGGAAGCATA